>NW_008626316.1:0-23183 GCF_000691845.1 Merops nubicus
CCTGGGGAGGAGGCGGCTGGTTCGGGGCAGAGGGAGAAAATAGGGTGTGGAAATTTGTGGATCTGGAATTAGAGCCTCAGAACGGTTTGGGTTTGAAGGCACCGTAGTGATCATCCAATTCCAAACCCCTGCCCTGGGCAGGGACAGCAGAAAACAGTATTATCTGTGAGAGATTTTTGCCACATATGTTCAGAACAGAGGCTTCCTCAGCCCCACTGTGGCTTGATTGCCTCTTGCAGCTTTATAGAAACCCAGCATATGTCCCCTGTGTGGAAACACTGAGGAGTCACCTCTTCCAAGGGGACCATGCTGTGCTGGATAGACCACTGCTCTCCCTCAACAAGTTGCTCCTCGACTGTCCAAGATTTCTCCATCTGATCTGGAATCCCCATGTTTCATTCTCTGCTTTCCACATCTCTCCGAGGCTCTCCAATTTCTCCTCAGTAATTCCCTAAAATGGTCCCACTTTTACTTTTGACCATCCTTAGGCAAAAGTAAACCTCCCTCCCCTGTCTCCCAGCTCTGGGTCATGTTTTCTCGTTGATCTGCCTGTGTTTTCCTGGCACAGCTGTACTTGGCAGCACTGCCACATTCCAAGGGCTTCAGACATTTTCTCAGTCTGCTGCCTTCTTGGTCCAAATTTCACACTCAGGAAGAGCAAAAGAAAAGGGTAAAGATGCCTGTGTTTTTAAACACTTGTGGTATTCTGGAGCGCCTGAACGGCTCGCCCTACGATGAGCTGGAAAGAGAACTGGTGCCATCTATTGGAAAGAGAAAACAAGGACAGTCGTCAACTTGGCTTTTAGCTTTTTTGCACATTTATCCATTTTATTTTTTTCCTTCCTCTTTACCATCATATGTGTAAGGACAGAAAGAGCAGCACCCGCCAGCATGGTAGCTGTTGAGTGAAATGTGTTGTTCCCCAAGTTCATCTCTTCTGAACCTCCATAGACAGGATCACGGAACTACCAGACTTGTGGTTAACATTTCACTCTCCTTCTCAGCAAAAACTCTAAAGCATCCCACTGACAGGCAGAAAATTGTCATCAGAGCTCCTAGTGCAGGGCCATGCACCTAGAGGAAATTGTGTGGAGTACTTCTCTTGGTTACTCCTCTTGCTGGACTCAGATAAGTGCAGACATTTTTTTTCTGATTTGACTCCAAGCACTGAATTTATTAGGAAAAAAAAATTACAGATAGTATTTTTCACAGGTGATGGACAGAGTTTATTTCAAGCAAGAAATTAGAGCTGATGGTGAGGAATTCCAGCAACTCGGCACAACCAAACTGCAGCTCATTTGAGGAAGGAAAAAGCCAAAAGGAAAACCACTGCATTACAATTTCTCTACATACCAGCAAGCTCCAAATTAGATCGTCTAAAAGCTGTGCTAGAGGTACTATTTTTATTCTTCTACGTCTTTGCACAAGGATGTTATATAATTGCAGTTGTAAAAGAAGTTATCCATTTGGCTGTATGTGGGAGGGAAAGTGGTACATGACACTGCATTAAAATGCACAGAATGGGCCAAAAGCAATTAGTTAGATACATTCTTTTGCACTACCTTTGCTTCTCATATCCTGCCCAGAACAGGGTTGTCAGACTAAAAACATGATCTCGGGTCACTTTTTTCTACTCTTTTATTTCTGTCACCTCTTGGCTTCCTGGACTTGGCATTTGATGATTCTCCCTTTGAAGGCAGTAACAATATCAATAGAAATATGTTCAATACTGGACTGATAATCAAAAATCCATGACGATCCCAGATTGAACATACCACACCATCTGTTAATGGCAAATAAACATTCACATCAGACATCTGACTTCCATGCTCTTTGTAGTTGTTTTATTGTAGATGATAATCTAAGGCCTGACATTGTTTAATGTAAATTTTGCCAGCTGGCTCTGAGCCTTCTACAGGCCATGGTAGCATTTAATTGTTGGAAGAAATAATTGCATTTCATTATCTTACTTCTCTCTAGGTTATGGTGACATTCATCACACAGTACTGCTGACTGCAGAAGTTGGATGCACTTCATAACATCCCCTCTCCCCCATTTAATCTGGTCAAAGCCTGCAAAGAACACATCTTTATGGCATTTTAAGATCACCTGTCAATTGGAAATTAAGCTTAATCAGCAAATCTGAAGTCACAGCAAACACTCCAGCATTTATATTGGCAAGAAGCCCAGGTATTAATCAAGGGTAGTAGTCCTTCCACAGACCTGTGGACACCTCTGTGGACAGAACACAGTAAAGTCCCTTTAGGAACCTGGGCTGCTCAGAGGAAACAGTCCAGACTGGTGCAGTATATACTCACAGTGTCCTGAGAGAGAAGTCAGTTTTTGGGCTATGTCTGCATAGTATCTATGGGATCCTGGCCAGTATCAGGTGTTCCCTGCAGCTACCACAGCAACAGCCAGAAGCAAGAAGGCAATGCTGAGACTAGAAAGACAGGAAGAGCAGAGTTCCCTATAATATAAAACAGACATAAAACTTAAGCCCTATGTGTATATATGTAGAGATACACATAGAGACATGCTCTTTGTATCAAAGCTTTGTGAAGTTCAAGCCTTTGCTCCAAGTTTGTTAGACTCCAAGGGTTCAGCTCCTGGACAACTGCAAAAACAGTATCCAAGCTGTTAGCCCAGGGTGATGTGAAGATAATTCAGCAAAACCCTGCGTCATTTCAGACGAAGCTAAGCTGCATTATCTCAGATTTGCTGGGGAGCGAGGGTGTCCACATAAGACTGTTTCCATGGCTCAGCTGCCACAAGGGAATTTCTTAAGTAACTTGACTGAATCTGAGCTCTCAGACCTAGAGCTGACCGATGTCTATCTTTACAAATGTTACGGAGTGGCTTGGAGAAAGCCAGACACTTTTATACCTTTTACCTCCAAATATTTACCATCTGTGCAGAACAGCATAGATAGATGAGTGACTCATGACTCAACCCAGCAGCTCAGACCACTCATCAGGAGAGCTAGAACAGAAGTCTCCTTCCCTCCAGAAGCCAGCACTCTCCACTCCTGCGTGTTACCCATGACCTGCAGAATGGACAAAACAAATTCATCACATGAGAGACTCTGGTAAAAAAAAAGATCTGAATAAAATAAGTCAGCCCAAACAGTTGTTTCCTCCATTGCTTTCCTACAATGCTCATGTGTATCAAGAATTTGTTGCAAACACTTTAATGTTCCTTAGAAGCAATTTTTCCTTCTATGTAAAAAATGTGAATTGTCTTTTTTTTTATTTTTCACAAGGCCTCCTTAGTTATTCCTCTCCCTTCCCTATCTATTAGGATTTTAATTTTTCTTTGGCTTTTAAAAAGCAAAATGTTTCATTCCAATTAGAATCGGATACATTATTTCTGATTCCGAACAATACCCCTCCATTTTACATCTGCAAGGACTGTCCTTGCATTTGGATCTCTGCAAAGAACTATGAGGTACATAGATCTTATTGGCAGTGAAGCACAAACCAAAACGCTAAACTGTTCCTCCAAAACTTGGATATTTGCTGTCTAAATAAGACCTGTTCCCAAAAATGAATTCTGGCTTCTAAAACCAGATCTGGGATTACCATAGGAATAAACAGCTATCAAAAGTGTAATAAACCAGCAAATGCTGTTTTAAATTCCTCTGACAAGTATAAGGCAGTTGATCCTTGTTGCCCTCCTTTCTGCCTTTGCTGCACACACAGCAAGGTCCTGCAGTTCACAAGAACTGAGCTCAGAGCTCAAATAAAAAGCCACAATGAGCAGCTAGTATTTCTGTTCCTCATTCTCACAGAAGGTACCTTTACTGCCACTCTAACTCCCATACACTCCTAACATACCAACCATGGATGCAGTGATTGGAGACAGCAGTAGCTCAGAGATCACACTCCAAAACAGCAGAGCAGATCTCAACTACAAGGAGCCAAATTCTGTTTGCTAGCAGTGCAAGCAGAAAGCACATGGATTATGAGTTCAGCATGCATAAATCTGCTATCAGGCCTGCTCTTTATCATGCAAGTGGTCCCAAAGGTTTGCTGGTACTATTTCTAGGGAGATTCGTAACCTGCCTCCTCAGTCTGAATGCTGAAGTTCCTCAGCAGACTTGCTCCCTGCCAGTGTCCCCCATCCCCTGTGGCAATAATCACTAAAGCATCATTATGCCCTGTGTGAAGTGCTCCCTTTCATTTGCCCCACACCTGCTGCCTGATCTGGTCTTAGGCTTCGTGCAACAAGAAGCTTTTCCTAATCATCCCCCGGATACTGCTCTCTCCTCCACCATATCCTTTAGCCTTCCTTTCTTCATAGAACCATTGGAAGTTTTGGGGTGGAAGGGACTTTTAAAGATCACCTAGTTCAACCCCCTTGAAATAAGCAAGGACATCTTCTAGATCAGGTTGCTCAGAGCCCCATCCAACCTGACCTGGAATGTTTCCAGGGATGGGACATCTACCACCTCTCTGGGCAACCTGGGCCAGTGTCTTGCCAAAATAACTGTAAGAAATGTCTTCTTTAGGTCTAGGTTAAAGCTCCCCTCTTTTAGTTAAAAAACCATTACCCCTTGTCCTATCACAGCAGGACCTGCTTATAAAAGTCTGTCTCCATCTTTTATTCAAGTCCCCTTTAAGTACTGAGAGGCCACAACAAGGTCTCCCCTGAGCCTTCTCTTCCCCTCCCCATCTTTTCTGTAGGCCTCCTTCAAGAACTGGGAGGCTGCTCTGAGATCTCCCCAGAGCCTTCTCTTCTCCAGGCTGAGTAAACCCAGCTCTCTCAGACTTCCTCACAGCAGAGGGGTCCCAGCCCTTGTGTGGCCTCCTCTGCTCCAACAGGTCCATGTTGCCTCCTCTGGCCTGCTCCAACAGGTCCTTGCCTTTCCTGTGCTGAGGACTCCAGATCTGGACACAGCACCTCAGCTGGGGTTTCACCAGAGCAAAGGGACAGAATCCCCTCCATCGACCTACTGGCCATGCTGCTTTGGACACAGCCCAGGGTGCTGTTTGCTTTCTGGGCTACAAGCACACATTGCTGACTCATGTCCAGCTTTTCACCCAACAGAAGTCCCAAGTCCTTCTCCTCAGGGCTGCTCTCCATTCCCTTCATCCCCCAGGCTCCACTGACACTGCGGGTTGCCCGATCCAGGCACAGAACCCTGCACTTGGCCTTGAACCTCTTGAGATTTACATCTTCAAAGCGGAGACCGCGATCTTCCCTGACACGCAGCGTGCTCCCCACGCGATCGTGCTTCTCCCTGCTGCGGTCCCCGCTCGGCCGGCGGCTCTGTATTGATACTGGGGGTTGCCCAGACTCAGGTTCCTTGTTAAACTTAATGAAGTTCATGAGGATCTTGCAGTTACTCTCTGGAATTGGGTCGGTGCATGGTGGCAGTGCTGTGCCTCTGCTGTGACGGAGGCCAGCAGTGCTCTGAGGTGTACGAGGAAGCAGGGAGCCAGCATTTTGAGGGAGATATAAATTCCCCTCTGGTCAGCACTTGTTAGATTTTGTCTGGAGTACTGAGTTCAGTCCTGGACTCCCCTGGACAAAAACATCATCATTTTGAAGCAGGACCACCAAGCTGGTCAGGGGCTGGAGCGTTGTGATGTGTGAGGAGGGGCTGAGAGCTGGATGTCTTAAAAGTAGGAGACAGCCTCGTGTCATTGTTACAGGCAGGGGTAGAGAGTATCGAGCCAGACTTTTGAAGGTACACGATGAAGGGGCAAGGGCCACCTTTTCTTTTTCACCATGAGGAGGGTCAGACATGGGAATGTGCCCACAGAGGGTGTGGGCCAGTTCCTAGGCACTGTTGAATTGATTAGAGGAGATGTTGCATCTCAAATGCAAGCAAAGAAATCCCCTTGGCTCAGCAGGTCTCTGTGCACTGTGTAAAAGCTAGAGGGAGGTAGGAAGTGTCCTGCAGATGGTAACTGTCCCAGATGCCTGTTCCAGGGGGAGCACACACCTCTTGAACAGACTTTGCTGGGTGTAGAAACAGGTGAGGAAACTTGTACACATGACCATGTACCACGGGCTTTATTTGTGTCTGCACAAAACCACAGCCACGGGCACACATGGGTCAGCCTTTGCCTTTGTTGTGCTGAAGACAAGGCTGCTCAGCGAGGTGAAGTAACACCCTCATCTTCTTCAGGCTGGCCAGAACAGCTCCCGAGGGGCCACTGCTCTGCAGGTCTCCTCAGATGAGAGGGTCTGAACCTATGCCTTTGTCTCAGTCTTCATGTACCAGGTGCTGCTGTGTCCTTAGACTGTTCCCTGCCACTACTTTAAAAACCACTCATCTGTGTTTTTTTCTCTTTCCACAGCTTGAAAGTTAAATTGTACTGCTCACCAGTAACTAAGGAATTGCTGTTGACTAACTGGAAATACAAGTTTTGGGAGAATCACATTGTGAGTTTTTGTTTATTTTTAACACTTTCCAAGCAGTGATCCTAGGGAAGAGGAAGCTTTCCCTCTCCAGAAATGCCTAAATGTTGGTGTTGATGCAGTGTCCCAGGGCTACATCAGTGTGCCTTTCCTTGCTGCTGCCTGTGGGGGACTGCCCTGTTGTGTTTACTATTTAATTGTATTTTTCCCCTCACAAAATTTATCCTTTTCTCTTAACTTCAGTTTTAAACATGCTCTATCTGTACATTGACCATTTGTATCGTTCCTTCATTTCCTTACTTGCTCATGTCTCTGCTTCTGCCCTTAATTAATTTCTCTTTTGCTTCATTCAGAGTCTCAAGTCTTGGGGTATGTATAATCTTTTAGTTATATTATTTTGCTTTTTGGAAAACGGACTGTCTCTAACATGAAATTATTTTAGTGATGTAATGTCACTGAAAAACTTAATTACTTTACTTGATTTCCACTGTTTGGAGCCAAACTTGAGGTGGTCAGTGGCCATGTAGGGGTGTGACCTGTAGCTGTTTCCTTCCCTTTGCAGATGCGGGCTTTGAAATTGAACAAATTTCTGTTGACGTCTCACTGTGTGTACATAAATCATCACATAGTGTAAGGATCTGGCTGTACCCCCCAAGCAAGGAGAGGAGAGTTTTCTAGTCAAGTGGAAGGTCAAGAAGGACCTCAGGCAAGCTGCAACTTGTTTTCTTGGGGGAGTTAAGGCTCAGAGTTCCCTTAAATAGGTTGCAAGTGTGGGTCTTAAGCTCTGTGTCCCAAGAAACTCATACGAGCGGGACCTAGGAGGTAAATCTGGGTAGGATCAAAAAGAGAAGTAGGGGACTTTTCCTAGGCCTGGTTTGGTTGTGAAGCTGAGGGAGAAGATAACTAGCTTTATATGAAGCCCTGAGAAATGAAAGGATTTAGCAATCTGGGGAGCCAGCATGGTTCAGGGCTCTGTAAAAAGGACACTGAGCATCCCTTAGGTTTGTTTGATGTGTGAAGGATCACGGCATGTAGAGGTGACAGTTTCTAAGCCTGTAATCTTCTTGGGCTACCAACAATAAAACTGGATGTGTTTATGGTGGAGTTTTTGCTGGTGTTGGCTGCATTTCTTTTTATTTTTAAGCTTAAAATAAACAATAAAGCTGTCTGTTTATTTCTAGTATTGTTTGAGTTTATCTTAGATGAAGAGGTCCCTTGTGAGGAGGTATCTGTAAGCTATTAGCAGTTTGTATGAACAGCAGAAGGAAAGTAGGCAGTGCTGGTCCTGCCATCCCTGAGTTTTTTGAGAAAATCTTAATCTAGAATGAGATGTCAGAGGTACCTGTGGTACAGTCTACTATACTGTTCTGTTCCTGTCTGACCTTTGTTTGTGTGTGTGGCATAAGAGGCTCTTTGAATCTGCTGCTGGCTTGAACACTTACACAGTCAAAGGTGAGGGAGAGCTCTGCTGGGGATATTGTCATTTATGTTTATGAAGCTAAATGGTGCCTGTCAGTGAAGGATTCTTTGGGCAGTTCAGATCTAAAACATGACAGTTGTTTCACTGCAGTAGGAAATTTGAGAATTACTGAGAAATATTAAGCACGCAGAATTTAGATCAGCCTCTTGAGTTTACTCAGCTTCAGAAATTGTCAATGATAAAATTAGTATCTATGTTTAAAAAATCAGCTCTTGCCAGTGGCTTGAATTGTGAATATAAAATGCTTTTTGGCATCTGTACCTGTGTCTGGGAGGAAGCTCTGGGTTTGAGTGACATTGTGGTTTCTGATGGAGAAGCCAAATATTTGTGTGAGTGTCACCTTTGTGTGAGTAGCAGCTGAAGGGATCTTGTGGAGCTGCCCAGGAGACCACTCGGCTGAGAAGCTGGAGGTTGTACCTAAGTAGGGTGGTGAGAGGAGACTTTTCTTTCCCTGTGGCTTTTTTGGGTAGGAGAATTATATACAAATATTGTCTGAAACAAAGGAAAAAAACAAACCAGGAGGATGGAGAGGAGCCTGAATAGCAATGCTAGCCTTGCAGCCAGCCACAGAGTGTGTATGCTGCAGGACTCTGTAGTCCAGGATATGGCAAAATGGGGGATTAACTGGGGTCTGGAGATTAATCATCTTTCCACAAACACAGAAATCTGTGCTCTTGAGTCACCCCAAAAATAATGCATATGATCCAGCCAGAGCTGTTGCTGTTAGAAATCCAACATGTTCTACGTTTTTTAGGCACATATGCCTTGATTGAGGTGTCTCTATTTCATTTTTTAGACAATTTAGGAAATTTTTTTCCACTGGGAACGTGAGTTCATGACTTACTATGGGAAAAGGAACCTAATTTTATAGGCTTAGCATTAGCCACAGTGGGTGCTAGAGAAGTCTATGTACTGAGGACTTAGTTATAGACATGACACAGATTGGTCAGTAAATCCTGTTATGCGTTTATTCATTTTATTACAGGTTGCATTGGAAGTTGAAACTCCAACTCAGATTTCTTTAGTAGATGAGGCATCTGGTGAGGTAAGTTACAGAAAAAATCATGTTTTAATGGGCAGTAAGACAGTTGAGATGAGGATGGGATGTTACAGGTAAGAGCTGCTTCCCAAGTGGACCAGCAACTTTTAAAATGTGTGTTTCCCCTTTCTCCAAGATGTGCAGCATTATGGATTCTTTTTCCCTGATTTGTTCTTACTAACAGCATTTTTTGGTAATGCCTTTCCAGGGTATTAGTGATTACCAACTTGTCTGTTGCTCTTGTGATTTGTTTTTAGTTCCTGACTTATTTTAGCAAGCTTTAATGGTCGGATTTAAAGGTCTGGTAGGGCAGCTCCAGGCAAAGTCTATACCAGGATATTTCCCTGGTGGTAGTGGCTGCTTGGTGGGTGAAAGGCTGGACGTGAGCTGGCAATATGTGCTCACAGACCAGAAGGCCGGTGGTATTCTGGGCTGCATCAAAAGCAACGTGGACAGTGGGTGGAGGGAGGGGACTCTGCCTCTTTTCTCTGCTCTGGTAAAACCCCAGCTGAGGTGCTGTGTCCAGATCTGGAGTCCTCAGCACAGGACAGACATGGACGTGTAGGAGTGGGTCCAGAAGAGGCCACAAAAAACATCAGAGGGCTGGAACCCCTCTGCTGTAAGGACAGGCTGAGAGAGCTGGGGTTGTTCAGCCTGGAGAAGGCTCCACGGAGACCTTACAGCAGCCTTGCAGTGCTTAAAGGGGCTTATAAGAAAGATAGGGACAAAGTTTTTAGCAGTGCCTGTTGTGAAAGGACATTGGGTGATGGTTTTAAACTAAAAGAGGGGAAATTTAGACTAGATATAAGGAAGATATTTTTTACAATTTTTACAAGGATGGTGAGACCCTGGTTCAGGTTGCCTAGAGAGGTAGTAGAAGCCCCATCCTTGGAAACATTCCAAGTCAGGTTGGACAGTCCCTGAGCAACCTGATCTAGCTGAAGATGTCCCTGCTCACTGGAGGGGGGTTGGACTAGATGACCTTTGAAGGTCCCTTCCAGACCAAACCATTCTATGATTCTATTCAAGGAAGTAGGACTGTGGATGCTCCATCACTGGAGGTGTTCAAGACTGATTGAATGGGACCTTGCACAACCTGGTCTAGTGGGTGGGGTCTAAACCCATGGCAGGGGGGCTGGACATAGATGATTTTTAAGGTCCCTTCCCACCCAAATCCTTCTACAATTTTATGACTGTCCTCTGGCTGACTTGCTGTTATAAGCACCATGCAATATCCAGTCATCCCTTCTGGGGTGACAGGATGGTCGTTGTTCTTCAGGGCTTGTTGGAATGTGAAGAGACTGTATTCAAAAGCAACACTAACTGCTGCAAGAGGCTGTGGGGAGTAATGAGTTGCTTTCACTGTGCCAGTGAAGGCAGTGGTAGTACTTACTACTGAGTGAAAATAATGCTAACTCATCCCTTCCAGAAAGAAGATATAGAGGTGACACTTCTTCCAGCTGGTCACTGCCCAGGATCAGTCATGTACGTCTTGTCAATACTGTAAATGTCTCCGCTGATAAACTTGTCAGATAGAGTTCTCACTAAGTACTGTGGTGGGTTTTTTTCTAGCTAGAAAAAAATAGTGAATTTAAAATTCTTGCTTGGGGATAATACCACTGTGGCAGGGTCTTGGCCCTGGTTGGGAAACCACTGCACTGTCTGGGATCTCTCTAGACAGAAGCTGTTACCTTGGTGGGGCAGATTACTTCTCCCCATGCCTATGAATAACAACTTTCTTGATGTCAACAATACTTAAAAATGATGTAGGAAGCTGTGATTAAAAATAAATCCTCCATTTCTGAAGTATGACAGTAAAAAGAAGGTGCCCAGCTTCCTGGTACAGACACCTGATAGATCCCTCTGGGCTATGCTCACAGAATCTCTGAGGCTTTTGTTTTCAACTCTGCCCAGCCTCAGCACAGCTTATTTTCCAGACATACTGAGTCTGAATTATCAGGTTTGTCTGAAATTGCTCTAGGATCAAATTGAGCCCAATATTTCTCATATGTCATACGTCAGTCACACAGAATACAGCTGGCTCTAAGCGAGGTAAGAAGTCAACACCTGGCATGTAGCGTTTTATATTGCTGAGTTTGACCAAAGTGTTTCTGTTGGTAGGTTTTTGTTTGAAGGTGGAAATGGCACCGTGCTGTATACAGGGGATTTCAGGCTTGCAAAGGGAGAAGCAGCCAGAATGGAACTTCTGCATTCAGGGACCAGGTGAGACTTTCATGAACTATTCATGGGATTTAGAAAGAGTAAAAGATCACACAGGCATGGACTATTGGGGAATGACACACTTTTTTCCCCATTTGTTTTAATTCTGGATTAAATGTATCTGCAGTCAGGCAGTGCTGCAGTTGGCAGGCCCTTTTGACTTGCTCTTTGTAACAGAGAGGAAGCGATGCCCTCTGAAGAGGGAGGAAGTGGTGCAGTGCTCACCCTGACAGCACATTTCTCTCTTTCAGAGTAAAAGACATCCAGAGCGTGTATTTGGACACCACTTTTTGTGATCCCAAATTTTATCATATACCAAGCAGGGTAAGTCTAAATAAGCTGTGAGAGGAAAGGTCCTTAAAGCTGCTAATTAATTAACCACCCCTTTGTTAGGTAAGTCTTGCAAGGCGATGCCATTTTGCATTACCAAATCACAGGACTTTGGAATCATCTTCAAAACCATTTCACAATGTTTTGTACTCTCTGCAGGAGGAATGTTTAAATGGGATTTTAGAGTTAGTGCGAAGCTGGACTTCACTGACTCGTTATCATGTGGTGTGGCTGAACTGCAAAGCTGCTTATGGATATGAATATTTATTTATAAACCTCAGTGAGGAACTTGGAATCAAGGTAATATTTCTGTTGTTGTTGCTTTAGAGTAGATCCTCAGCAATGATAGTAGCCAGTCACTGAGCTGGAAATGGCTGTTCAAAGGACTGCTGTATGTGAAGGATATGCCTGCTGGGATTGATGTCACTTAAAAACCTACAACTGTGCTCAGACTGAGTTAACTAGTTCCTTTCAGTCTGGAACACATGAGCTCCCAAGGGCTCATGTTAATCCCCTGTTTTTAAGCTCAGTGTTTACCCCTCTTTATCTTGTGAATGGTCAAAGCCTTCTCATTTACACAGGACAGTAATAGTTAGCAGATATATTCTGACTTTCTTTTATTAATATTTGTCCCTCTTCAGCATGGGATTTATGTTGTGCTTCTTCTACATGTCCAAGTTACTCTTGACTAACACTTCTCCACTTGGACATTATTAGTGGGTCATAATTGTTTAAATGCCTACCAGCATTTGTTGAGAACAGAACCACATCTGTAGAGTTGCTCCAGCTGCAGTCTGGCAAAGACATCGAGCTAATTAAAACTAAACTCTGCCTTTCTCTAGGTGCACGTGAACAAACTTGATATGTTCAGAAACATGCCAGAAATCCTGCACCATATTACTACAGATCGACACACTCAGATCCACGCCTGTCGACACCCTCGGGTCTGTATCATCTGCAAAGCCTCTGCTACCTTTGCTGTGAAAGCCTGGTTGTAAGTCCTCATGTTTTGCTCCTGTTGTGCTAATGAAGACCTGGACCAAATG
Organism: Merops nubicus; assembly: GCF_000691845.1. Classification (NCBI taxonomy): domain Eukaryota; kingdom Metazoa; phylum Chordata; class Aves; order Coraciiformes; family Meropidae; genus Merops; species Merops nubicus. The sequence goes on from NW_008626316.1 coordinate 12,485, forward strand.
GCAGCTTAACTTACAGAAGAGTAAGAACTTTAGTTAGTGGGTTGAAGTTTTTAATTAAAAAAAAAAAAAAAGGGAAAAATGTATTAGCTGATGGTAGAAATAATTTAATTGTGTTTGAAAATGAAGACAAGCAGCAGAGTAGAACAGCCAGGTAGTATCCATTTAAATATATCACAAGCAGCTCAGATGGTGCCTCCTGCAGCATACAGCCTGTCCTGTCCAGGGTGCCTGTCAAGCTGGAGGCTCCAGCCTGGAAGAGTGCAGGTAGAGCTGGAGGTGGCACGCTGGGGCATTGGTCTCTGTGACTGACTTGCTTTGTCAGCTGCACTAGGGAAGCAAGAGGCAACAAGAAAGAGTTCCAAAAGAGCTGGAAGTGAGATGAACACTTGGTCTGGCTAGGTAGTATGTGCTCAGTTTCTGGAGGGAAAAAAGGCTCAGGATTACACTTAATTTTATCTCCCATCTGTCAGGATGATGACTGCTTTCGAGGGAACAGGCTGCCCTGTGGGATGACGTGCCAAAACGGAACTCCCTTGCACGTAATCAGCATCAAACCCTCCACTATGTGGTTTGGAGAAAGGATCAAGAAGACCAACGTAATAGCGAGGTGAGTGTTTGGGCTGTGCAGAAACCTGTTGTTTCAGGTGCCTAGCTCACCTGACACTTGTGGAACTGTATCTCAAAACAGACTTTAAGAGTAGGTCCTGCTTGCCTGTTGACTGAAGATGGAAAGCAGTTACCTAATTTTTATGCTTCCTCTGTATTTTTTTAGGACTGGGGAGAGTACCTACAGAGCTTGTTTCTCCTTCCACTCTTCATACAGTGAGGTTTGTATGCTTGTAGTACTGAATATACAGTGATTAAAAAAAAAATTGAAGTAGTTTTATTTTGGAGCTGATGACATGACTTGTCACAATAAAAAAAGACTTCTCAGTAGTATGACATAAGGTGATAGGAAGGTCTGGATGCTGAAGACAGAGAAGTTTGTTTTAATGTAGCTGCAGAAGAGCATGTTAAGTTTTAAAAGCCTGTTTTTTTGTTCTCTCTTCTCGAAGTGTAGGTCACTGTTACAGCTGTTTTGACTGCCTTCCTGTTTTACGGGATCGTGTAACTACACAATGCTTAAAGCTTGGAATCTTGTTTTTCAATACTTCATTTATCTGCTGTGACTCAGTTTTGGGTGGATTCGCTGCCTTTTCCCTGCACATTTAAATAGAATTTTCTCATGTAGTGGTTGCCACTGTTACTCCTCTTTGTGTTAAAGCCTGGAAGGAAATTGGTCATGGCAGCACCCACTCCAGAATCACACAACTTCATTTGATGTGAACTCAATCCAGTTCTTAAAATACTTATTTCTGTGAAGAAACTGAACTGAAACTGGATCAGTGGTAACAATTAACCTGTCACAAAGCCTTGCACGTACAAAATGGAGATTATTCAGAGCCCTAGGAACACAGCCCTGGTTTTAAGATCCCAGTTAAGTTTTACTTTAGTCTGCCAGGCAGAATTTTAAGCGGAGGTACGTGTGTAGTACATGCAAGATGGCAGCTTTGCTGGCAGAGTATGGGGGGTGCACTGTAACAGGCTTGGACCTCCATGTGTAAAAATAAATGGGCCCTACTGGTCTGTGTGGGTAGGAATGGAATCTGCAAACTTTCAAGTGTCTTCAGTGCTCAGCACTGGTAAAGCCTCAGCTGGAGTGGGCTGCCCCAAACCAGACACAATTCTTCAAGAAGTTTGCTGTCTGGAGAGCATCTGGAAAACAAGAGACTAAGGCCTGGAAAAGGTAATGTGTCCTGTAGTAGTGGGCTTTTATAGTGGACTGAAGGAGGACTTTAGGAAAAATGTTTTGAGGAAGAGAATAGCTGATGTGCACAACTAGGGACTTGAAGCCCAGTAAGCAAAACGCAGGTCTGAGAAGATCTACAACAGTGAGGACAGTGAAGTGCTGGATCACGTTCCCTAGGAGCGGGTCTGTCTGGCCTTCTCTTTCAGAGGTGGTGATGGTCTGTGTGGTTGGTCATTGCCATGAGGTGAGGCCAAGTCCTCAGCATCCTTTCAGACCTGTTTTGTTGTTACAGAGCTGTCTGCTTTGATAGAGTTTGGCTGATGAACCCTATTGGTCTTTACCTGAGACAGGTGGTAGCACTTGCAGGTGTGCTTTGATCAGTGCTGTCATTAAGTGAAATTGTTGATGTAACTTGTTAAATTGCTGCTTCTTTTCTTCAATTTAGATTAAGGATTTCCTGAGCTATATCTGTCCTGTGAATGTGTATCCCAATGTACTGCCCGTGGGTGGGACAGAAGACAGTGTTATAGAAATGTAAGTGGCCAGTGGCTGCTGAGTGGAGGTGATCTGATCTGATCCTGTAAGGACAACTCCCCTCCTGAATCCCAGCCTCCCAAGCACGTCTTTTGTGCCTTTCTGTCTTTGGCTTTACTTGTCTGATAATCAGATTTATTTTTTTTTTTATTTTCCATATTCAGTTCTGGAGACTTCAGCTCTCTGAACACTTGTACGTTGTGCTAAGTCTGAGAGTTTATGTTCCACACAGTACTTACATCTCTGTATAGAAGCTTTTCTGCTGTTGGACTCTATTTGGGTGGAATCTGAACACATGTTCATCTCACTTTATTTTGTGACTTATTTCTGTTTGTCATTGCTACTTCTCACAAGTTTTTTTTTAAGAGGGTTTCAGCTGCCTGAGCTCACCAGTGTATCACAAACTTTTTCCAAGCTGTTGCTGCCTTTGCTTTAATGCTTTTGCTGCAGTGCCTGTGAAAGGCATGAACTTAGATCAAGTTAAAAGATGTACTTTTTATCTTGATAGTATCTGCCGAGTTCTAACTATTAATGGCTTTTGTCATTCACCTCAGATTAAAGCCATTATGCAGGTCGTACAGGAGAAACATGGAACCCAGGTACAAGCCCTTAGGAACACTGAAGAGAGTCCACAAGAGAGACTTGTCTGATACAGGTAAAGGTTCTGCTGGTGCTACTGTGCCTCAAATGGAAGTCTGAGACTAAGCAGAGGTGCCAAAAGCCACAGTGTTCACTGTAGTCTGTGTTCAAAGCAGCAGTTAGAGAGACAAGTTAAATCAACTGAGGTCTTAGGAGGGTGAAAGAGCACTGACTGTGTGCTTGTCTGACGTCTTAAAATGCACTTACTGCTCACCAGCCCTTTAGTTTCAGAAGATTTCCATCCTACACTCCTAGACCATTCCCAGTGAAGGTTCTTGTAAGCCTGCTTGTGCCACCTCCTGTGCTCTGGAGGACAGGGTGGTGTGGCAGTGGCACTGCCCCTCTGCGTGACCTCACCCTGCTGGCTTTTTAGCACCTAGCAGCTTTTTTAACTTCAGCTGGTAAATGGATGCCCTACAAAGCCTCTGGAAGGCCACTTGGGCACTCGAAGCCAGCTCTGGGCCTGATGCATTCTCTTTGGCTGTTTCGGAAGTGCCAGGCAGGCAGGGGTGATGCAGCCCTGGGAGATGGGTCAGAGGCCTGACTAGAAGTGCCTGCCAGGGCTCCGTCTGGGCTGCTGTGGCTGTGGAGGGGGGCAGCTGGCAGCCTTCCTTGTGGGGCACTGTGCTGGGCAGGCAGGGCAAGCTGTCGGTCGTGGCCTGCTCAGTCTCCAACTGCCTCAAAGAACCTTTTCCTCTCTTTATACTAAACGAATTTTTGTTAAAGCTTTGCTCTCAACAAAGTTTTAGCAGAAATGTGAACTTTTCTGAGCGTGTTTTGTTTTGTTTCCTGTTTTATTGACAGATGAAGATGATCTCTTTGATTCAGAATTAACTTCTGCACGGCCCAAGATTCCAAAACAGCAGGGAGCAGAGAGCAGGCCCCCCAGCACAGGGCAGTCTGAAGGAAACATTCCTAGGAGCACAGAAAGTTACAGTGTGACCACACCTTACACCCCGCTCAAGGCAGACTTCATGGACTGTGAGGAATCAAATGATGATGATGACGACGACGATGATGAAGTATCTGAAAAAAAGCCAGTTCAAGTTCCTTCCCATGAGCCAGATGGCTCATCAAATTTCAATGGAGTAACTGGTGACTCACAGGAGCCTAATGCCGACATCCCTCGCTGGGATGCATTTTTTAAGTGTAACAAACTAGAAGAGAGCTCTGAAAATGAGGACAACTTCCCATCTTCAGCAGATGCTGGTGGGTCCCAGTCCCTCTTCAGTGATTCGGATGGAGTGAGTGACTCAACACACATCTCCTCCCAAAATTCTTCTCAGTCAACACACATATCGGAGCAGGGGAGCCAGGGCTGGGATAGCCAGATGGACACAGTCCTCCTCACCTCCCAAGAGAGGAGCGCCTTGGACTTGAGCTGCTTCAGCAAAGGTGGGGGCAGAGCAGTCGCTGCTGTGTCGCAGGAGACGGCCAAGGACAGTCCCCCTGACAAGAGCGGGAGGCAGCCACCGGCTCAGATCAGATCCTGTGCCTGTGATGGTGCCTGGGACTCGAGAGGCAGAGGCTGCGAGAGGGACGCAGACACCGGCGCCGCTCAGGTTCCAGACGTGCTGGTGGAAGTAAGTGACAGCTCCAGGACTCCCGAGCTCGAGCTGAGGAAGGACTCCCAGAGCTCCTCTGACTTCGAGATCCCCTTGACCCCCGGTGCTGAGGTGCCTCAGCCAGACAAACTGCACTCTCTGTACAAGAAGCTAGCAGCAGGTGAGAACATACTCAGTGAGAAAAAAAGTCTCCCGAAGACAAGTACAACTGATTAGCCATCATGATTACAAATACTGACAGTTGTCTATTAGCCCCAAGATTACTTTTCTCTTTAGTGCTGATTACTGTCTGCAGCTATGCTCATTCATGCAGATTTTTCAGCATGTTTTTTACTGTCAGAACTCGGAATTTGCTGCCTGTGTAACTTTACTGTTCCTTCCATGAACTATTGAAGTGTTCCTAGGAGAGACTGTAAAAGCCTTTTGTCTTCCAAGGTTCTGTTCTCCCAGACTGTAAGTGGACAACAAATGGACCAGACAGAACTAAAGGTAGAAAACAAAATGAAATTTAGTGGTTCTTTTTTATCATGAGCTCTCAAAGAGTTTGCCTTTGATACAGATGTGATGTCAGGTTTTAATGAAATATTGCATTTTTAACTGTGGGAACATGACATGCTTCAAGAACAACTACACAAACAATGCAATCATTGCACTTTCACTGCAGTGACTTTTAAAAGCAGCTGCAGAAGAGATTTGGGAATCACTGAGAAGTTTTTCTTTTGAATGTAATTGTTCTTTTCAAGCAGTCCCTCTACCTCAAACAAGTGTTGTCATCCAATTTTAACCCCTCATGGTTTAAATCAAACTCATTGCAAACAACTTGTCACTTCCTCCATGTTTTGGTATGTTCTGATATTTTTTTTTTTTTCCTAGAATTGGAAATAAAATCCTGTGGCTCCGAAGCCCCCAGCAGTAGCCTGCTCTGGAGGTGAACTCACAGCAACAGAAGCTAATGTCTTGGGTGAAAACATGTCCAGGCTAACAGTCTTATGTTACCAGGGTTCACCTCCTCTGCAACATTCTGCTGATTTCACTGAATTCAGACTTGTTTAGATTTCTTTTTTAAATTCAAGACAGTAAGATCCTCCATGCACGTGTAACATCGTAGCTCTTTGCCAAAATTCTCAGCTTCTAAAATGGATGCAAGTCAGGTTTTTGGTAAACCTTAGCACTTACAAAAAAATGCCTAAACAGCAGAATCGGCTAAAAATCCATGAGGTTTCCTATCCCTGTGGCCTGAAGTGCCAGAGACAGATGTGAACAAACTTTTGGTATGACTGTCTTCAGCCTTTCTGCCATCTTTAGTGATCTGTGATGATCAGTCTGCTGCTGGGAACGGCAGCAGGAGAGGAAAAGAAATGAAGGAAGGAAAATGGCTATTATCTCTGCATGGTTTTACATGTCCATGTATTTCTCCACAGTCAGCTTGCCCACTCCATTCCTGGGATCTGTTAATGTGACTTCCAGATGTGGTCTGTCAACATTTTGGTTGGTTGATTGCTGTGTTTTATTTTGGTTTAAAGCAAGTCTGAGTGAGAGAAACTGCTGTTTTTACTACCTCGTGAATAAAGTCATGCAGAGCAGAGTTTCAGCTTTGGCTTGTTCCCTTAACTGTACTAGGCATGCAAGCTCAGGGCTGCATTTATCACGTCCTTAAATACATAGGAACCCGTCCTGCTTTAACCAGTGAACAGTGTAAATTTGTACCAGTTATCAGCCATAAACTGACTAGGAAACACACAACTTCCTCAGGATTGCTCTACTATAGTCCTTAGAGTGCTAGAAAATTTGGGTACAGGACAGGAGATAAGAGGTTGAAGTCTTAAAGCAAATTCTACTCCTCCAGCTACAGCTGATTTTGACAGGCCAGGATTATTCTTTTTCTTAAGAATGACAACAACGAGAGAAAAACTAAATTTAATTTATTTTATCAAAAACTATAGGAAGATAGCAATACTGGAGATCACACATTCTGAAAAGAAAATGTTCCTGAGCTTACAAACTGCATATTCTAATGTACGCAGTCCTAAAACATACATTAGAAGTAACCAAAAGATGGACTTAACTTTGAGATTAAATAAATAAACAATAGCTTTCCTTACAGGTGACCTTGCAGCTTTAGTTTTGCTGCCAAATACATACCCCAAAATTCAACCCAATAAAAGACTGCTAGAGGACAGATCACAGGTTACCAGGCTCTAAGAAGTGATCATACACCACTGAACTGGTGGCCACGATGTCGCCAACGGGACCACAAAGCAAAACCAAGGCAGAAGCCAGGCTGGCTTAGGCTCTGTAAGAAAATGAAAACAGCTTCCTCTCCTTTTCCAATCAGGTGACTTCACATCCCTTCCCCCTCCCAACTCATAAAAACAGCAAAAGGAGTTTTAGAAGTCACACAATGTCCCATCAAGCAAACTCGCTGACTGCGATCCAAACGCACTGTGAATATTCAATAGCAAATACTGTTCAAGGCTCTGAACTGGAAACTGGATACATGGGTTTACTTCAAATAAATACAAAATAGTTACCTCCCAGAACAGACATTAACGGTCCTTTATTTGCTGCACAAGAGGTAACACACATCCTGAAAGCAGAGCAGTGTTACTCCAGTGCTGGTGGTAGCACACGCGGCCCGGGGAGAAAGGCAGACACCGAACCCAAGCACAACTACTAACATTTGGGTCTTTTCAAATGTATTTACTCGTGATTTTTAAACCAAATGGGAACGGACGTAGATGGAGAGAGCATGAAACCAGCTCTGGGTCACCTTGCACAGGAGAGGCCAGTTTGGTAGGACACCCAGTTCTTGCCACAGGCCCCCCCAGCAGCCCGCAGTGCCGGGGCAGGCACAGCCAGCAGCGGGTAGGGAGCTGGAGATGCACCCACGTGGGAGCACCACTGAGTCGGGCTACGTGCAAGAGAAACAGCCCCAGATGACACAAGATCATCTGCAGTTTGACACCATTAGAGCTCCACATTCCACCTACAAGTTATATATTTAATATATTTTTTTTTAAAAATAAAAAATTAAAAAAAAAAGAGATGTGGCATAATAAAAATTGTCTAGATTGAGCATTTATCCACGTGTATGGATTCAGGTGAGCCTGGTCACATCAAATACTTTTACATCAAAGCAAACTTTTCCCTATTCACTAAACAGTATAAAAGTATCTCTTTCAGCCTGTATCTCTTCCTGTTGCAGATTACAAAACTTACACAGCACATTCAGTGGCCCATGCTCATCACCCAACCACAAACTGATTTTGGCTAGGAGCACAGAAAATGTTGTTCTCTTGCCAAAGAGCCAGATCTTCAGTGCAAATGCAACTGTGCTTCTTAATGAATAACCAACCTGTATCATCCTTTGAAACACTCTTTTTGGAGTGTTAGTAATTACCATGGAATTTAAGGCATTTTCTAACAGATTAAGGAAACAGTTATACACTGGGAACTTGACCTCATTCACCTGAGCCAACAGCTGTGCACCTTATAAAGGTAACTCGGTGACCTATGATACATAGCTAGCATCCGTTTATGGAGCATCCATTTATGGAGCAACATTATTCTGCCTGACCCTATCAACATTTACACGATTTGAAAGCAATACGCAAGCTTTACAAGCTTTTAATCCATAAGAATAAAGCACTTGGATCATCCCTGGAGCATGAACCTTGGTTGTAACTCCGCTCATAACCTACCTCAACTGCTCTTCAGTGGTTTTGAAGCCAAGCAAAACTTAGCATACATTTTGAACAGATCAAGACAACTTGAAGTTGATCAGGAAAAGGAAAAAAATAAAAAAAGATGACTCAGGCAGCTGAAGAACAGTACATTTCTCAGCCTTTACATTCAAGAACATCTTACAAATGTCTACAGCAAATGGATAAGATCCCCCCATGTCTAACTTCACTGAAGTTAACATTTTTGCAACACGAAAAATCAGGCCTAGTATTTTAAAAGTCTGTCACTAGGTAAAAAAAGTCACAGTATGTAAAAGCTTAATCAAAACCAGTTGTGAATAAAAATCACCTCCCAGGGCACTTCTGCACCTAACAGATAACTGAGCATTATCTCCGTAACACATCAGCTTTGTCAGACAACGGGTGCTCTCCCTATTCTTATGTTACCTATTTCCAAGTGCAGCCAGTAATTTGTTTCAGCAGTGGCTGCCACATGCCTGCAATGAAAACAAAGGGCGTGCGTTACAACCCACAATCCAGTATTTACAAACGCTCTGTAGAACTGCAAACCTCCTATAGCATCCTAACTAAAAACAAAAAAAAACACAACTGAAAAAACTTCTATATGGAAAACTTCTGAATAACATAAAAATGTTTGAGAGCTTGATTTTACATCTGAAACCTGCTAAAACCAATTACTTGACTTGCATGGAGTTCAGCGGACATTTTGCAGTTTGTGTTCTGTCAATCTTCATCATTCAGACAGTCTTCTGGCTGTCCTTAATCCTTCCCCCTGGTGCCAGAAGTGTTGTTACTAATCTCTTGAAGCTTTTCTTCATACCACAAGATGCAAAACAATCATCAGCTATGATTTGGAATTCATATCAAATGCCTCCAGGCTTTCCAAGGTATAGAAAATATGTAACATCACTTCGTCCCACAGCTCCTAAAAGGCCTACGGCTGCAAGCTCACACTCCCATGTTCCAGTCAGGGACATTTTACCTTTGCATACATTTTACTGCTTCCTAAACAACAGTTCTAGAAAAATCAGTTTCTAATCCCTGCTTTCAGTTCTGTATTTGCCTGGAACTCTACATCTCTTTCTTTGGCCAATGCCACTTCAATTACAAATATAATGTCTTGTTTTCACTGTACTTATTTACATTAGATGTAAGAATACTTGACCATGTGTGTGAAAGAAGAGTCTTCTTTAAACACATTTAAAAGAGAACAAAGTATTTGTGGCTTTGGGTACCCGAACTCAGTTGAGGTAACCTCTGCAACACACCGCTCCACATTTACAGACAGTCCTGATCCTCTTTTTGGACGGGCTGAGACCCTCAGCAGAGTCTGACGTCAGATCTATTGAACCTGTGACACAGATAAACCACAAATAAGTTTTAAAAGACAGACTGAAACTGTGCTAGGTACTCAAATAGCTTCAAAAAGCCTGCCTTCTACCACCCCACTCCTTAAAAGGATGGGGTGTGAAGCTGTGCTCAAATGTTCTGACCCCCACGTAGGGAATACTCGCACCAGGCCGAGCGCAGGCACCAGAACCCACAGTCAGCACACTCAGCCCCGTACCCTCAGAGGTTGTGCCAGTGAATGGTGGATAATTCTCACTCTACAAAATTGCTTTCTTAATTATCGAAGAGCCAACAATATTTCACAAAGAATTTTGTTTCCTAAAGTCTCTGCACAGTGACCAACGTATCCAACCCAGCAAAAGGACAGTAAACTTCAGACCATCCTCCCATCCTAAACATCTGAACCACAGGACCTGTATCAGCAAGTGAGGCCAAGGGACACCAGAAACCAATCTATGGTGCCTTAGACCACTCAGCTGTTGCAGCTGTCCTTAAAACCATCACTAGCAGAGGACTTACAAAGTAGTTTACCTGAAATGCCAATCTGAATAAAGAAAAGCTTTTTTGAATGGTAGCCTGACCCTTCTTTGAGCATTCCTGGAACAAACCTTCAAAAGCATTTGCCTCCTCAGACACTGAAGCCACAATCCTGTGCCGTGAGCTAGGAGCTGTGAAGGAGGCAATGCACCAGAGGGACACGTGGGAGCTTCTGGGTGCAGGCTTGTCTGCACTCAATCCCCAGAGCTGGGCCAGGGAGGCGCAGCACCTGACCTAAACTGCAGCAAAACCCAGCAGTGCCCCAAACCCCCCAAGAACAGACCTTTCATCTGGTAGTCAAAGGTCAGCTCCTCTCCAGCCTTGATGGTCCGTGTCGAGAAGAGGGCTATCCGAGGCAGACGCAGGTCGAGGTTGTCAATGAACACATTGAAGACTTGGAGATTTGGATCACACTGCAAGGCAAAAATTAACGTGGTTTCCGTTAAGGAAAACGCACACTAAGTTTCACTGAAGTGTTTAAATAAACCAGGGTCACAGGAAAGTAAGAACTGGCTCTTCTCTCAGTGACAGGAGTCTGAAGTAAGTTATATTCAGAAATCAACAAATTACTTTCCTGAAAG
>NW_008626316.1:23221-27867 GCF_000691845.1 Merops nubicus
CCCTGCCACAAAGGGAACCTTTACCCAGCACAGAGACTACACTAATATATGACACCCTACCGAAGCAAAGGTACCTTCAGAAGAGGACAACAAAAAAGATGACAAAGAAGTGATTAAAGCCACACTCAAAGGTTAATGTTTACCTATAAAACCCACAAAAAGAATTAAAGTTGAAAGGAAAGAAAAGTCAACCTGGCATTTCAAGCCACGCAAACTCGCCACTCAATGTCCCTCAGCACTACCTTCACTTTTCTTAGGTACCTCCAGGGATGGTGACTCCACCAATCTCCTGGGGAGCCTGTTCCAAGCCTTGACAACCCTTTCTGTGAAGGAATTTTTCCTAATATCCAATCTAAACCTCCCCTGGTGCAACTTGAGGCCATTTCCTCTTGTCCTATTGCTTGCTGCATGGGAGAAGAGACTGACACTTGCCTTGCTACAACCTCCTTTCAGGCATCTGTAGAGAGCAAGAAGGTCTCCTCTGAGTCTCCTTTTCTCCAGGCTAAACAACCCCAGGTCCCTCAGCTGCTCCTCACAAGACTTGTGCTCTAGACCCTTCGCCAGCTTCATTGCCCTTCTCTGGACACGCTTCAGCACCTTGATGTCCTTCTTGGAGTGAGGGGCCCAAAACTGAACCAGTGTTTGAGGTGCAATTTGAGTATTCAGTGATGACCCCAGTCCCACCAGATGCCCGCTGCAGGCAGCATCTCATTTTTGTAGGTAGTTCTACTCTGAGCAAGGCTAAGCATTCAGTTCTCTTTATGATGTCATCTAAGTGACTGGACCGTGCTGGTGCGAAACAAACCACTCCAGAAAAGCTGTAAGCATGGCAAGGAAATGTTTACAGCAGGAGAAGATATTTCTGGCACAATCAGGATAATTCTCCAAATTGTTAGTATACAAAACAAGGTCTTACGCTGTGATTCACAAAGTGGGACACATTTCCATATCGAGCTGCATCTACTGTAAACTCATCTGAGTCATAGTCCAAATCAAACAAGTATGTGTTCCCCTGGTTGTCATAGAGCTGGCCTCGTCTCTCTGCTTCCTCACTCGTAATCACCTACAAAAAGAGAGAAAAGAAACCTGTATCATATTATTAACTATTACTAAATGAAAATAAAAATCACAAATCCAGTTAGGAAAATGCCCTTTACTTTGTAAAAAATACCACATTCACTTTCTGATGCTGAAAGAGCATTCTAGGGAATCAAAAATACACCCATAGAGCTCAACTAATGAGTGACTGAGGCTTCTCTGGATTTAATTTGTCCATAGCTGATGCAGAGCGCTAGCTTGTCTCAGGAAAATAAGTATCAGCACCTCCTGTTAAGATGACAGGTACATTCAACTGTTTTGACTTGAAAATTCTGTACACGTAATTTTTGTGAGACCCAGAAAGCCTCGTTTACCTCCCATAAAATAAACCCTCAACTTTCTCCCTTTGCACAGCAGAAGATGAACAGGCATCAGTCTTTACAGCCCAGCATTTGTCTCCTCCCTCCCCAGAAGCCTCTCTTCCTGCTATTTCTCCTGCAATGATAGATCCTATTCTTAACAACTTAGATTTATCTCTTCACAAAGCTGAATCCATGCCATTAGGTTAGCATGTGCTAGCACAGAGCAGAAACCCAGAAAATCCCTAAAGGAAGAGAAAAACTAGTCACTGTGACAAAAGCAACACCCTAACCAACTCCTGTAGCCTGCTGCATTAACTGTGTTCTGTTGTGCAGACTTGGCAAAGAAACCACAGTTTGGCAGGTATGAAATGTGGTGGAAATGGACAGAAAAGCCCTTTACATCTGACAGATCACATCTGAGAATTTATTGAGTCGGACAGACTAAGTAGATCCAGGTGAAAGAGTAAATACACACTCCTTCCTTTAAGCAAGAAAATTACATAAGCATCTGTCTGCAGTAACCCCTCAACAGAGGTATTTTGAACAGCTGACCTTGCATGTTTACATGGAAGGTAGAGGTGAGAAGTCAGAAGATATGGGGCAGGAAGCACGGAGGAAATACGATTAAGACATTAAACCACAGGAACAGCAAGAATTATTTTCAGTCACGTTAGGTTTGCAGCTGCCAGGAGCAACATACGGGGAAAGTATCCTCTTTACCTTCAACCCTGTACGATTGCTCTGGAATGGAGGAAGAGTCTGGACAATATAGTTTTATTGTCATCTTGAATGTCTATTTATTCTATTTCTCTACTCAAAAGCAGACTTATCTGTTATATCACAGAAGTTAAGGACTATTAAAACTGAGAGAAATCTCATCAAGATTTTCTCCAACATTTCCTTTACTGTAAATAATTCATCTATATGAGATAAATACATACCTCTCCAACGTACTCCATCACAAAACTGTTGGTTTTAATCTTCTGGAGGGTTTTGACTCCCCAGCCACGGCCGTTGTTAGTTCTGAAGATGCAGAGAGAATAGGGTGTCCCTTTCTGTACTATTCTGTTAGGACAGTCAGGTCCACACCTACAAAACGAATTGCATTCATAGATGGGCAAGCCAGGCTGGATTTTCAGCTTCTTTCGTTTGTTGTAAGCCAAAATAAATCCAGCCTCCTTCGGGCAGCACTTCTCAGCGGGGCAGTCAGTGCATTCACAGCCAGTGGTGATTCCATTGAGGACGTTTATTCCCGGGGCAGGTTTGTACTCATTGATGTAGTAGAAGTCTAAAGGAGGGCCTTCAAGATCCACAGTGTTTTCTACCAGAATCATGGCTTTGTGATTCTTTTTCCTGTTGAGTTCTTCCTTCCATCTCTGCAGGGCTATCCTTTGCTTAGCCTTCTTTACAACGTAGTCTGCGATGGCAGGTTTCAAAGCCCTGACGTGGTTTCTCACTTTCAGTGGCTTGCCTCCCCTCACCCGAGACAAGAACTCATCCCTGTCACTAAGAAAGTTCTGAAGCAGCAAGGGGCATTTCAGATTTTTCTGCGGTTCCCAGGTATTTGAAGATTCTGGCCATCCTTTCCATTTCACAAGATAGTATTCTTTGCCCTTAAAATGCAGAAACAGGCACAGATTTAGGCACGTTTATTTTGCAGACGTCCAGCATCACAGAGTACACAGGTAAAACCAAAAGAGCTCTGGGGTTAAGAAACAGTAGAAGGTCTTGATGTCCCCATAACAATTAGAACTGGGGAGAAAGAGAAAAATCACATTTTCTGTTTGTAAATTAACTTATAGCACAACTTTGGATACTTTACATGTCATCTCTAGGGGGGAAAAAAGTGAACAGATGGGATGAGCTCTGATCACTGAGGGCATACCTGGAGGAAGCTAGTTTGTCAAGGCAAACTTAACAAACTTAAAATTTATGTTTATGTTTACATAAATTATGCTAACTAGTTGTATGACTCATGCACAAGCAGAATGTACTTCTATCACACTGAGAACAAAAAACATAGCTCTAAACTTAGTGAAAAAAAATCTCCAAAAAACAGTCATATCAACCATCCTCCCAAAGGAGTAATCCATTCAAAACATGTAATATTGCATTCATAAGTGAGAAGCATGATTTTGTACTTATTTTTAAAAGGACAAGGCCAAATCCTGAGACTGAATTTCACTGGCACTCTGAAGCCATAGGAATCCAGTTGCAGCACATGGCCCTAACTATGTCATACTACAAGAAAGACTCGTAGACTGTTACCTGCAAATAAAGGAGAAGAATCGTAACACATACCCAGCTAAACCTAAACACATCAGCATTTTGCTTAACTTCTAGATAAGCAGAGGTGAAACATTTCACATTCTGACATCTCTGTGATTTCCTTCAACATACCGAAAGCAGCAGTTATACCACTTTCTGTTTACAGTTCAAAGTTTAAAAGTTATTTCATTCAACATCAACAAGAGCTTTGTCCTCACCACCTGCTACTTTATATTATGAACAAAACTACCTTTGGCTCGCTTCCAAATTTCAGCTGAAAGAGTGATCAAATTGGTCTGTGTTTCTCTTACCTCTTCTACCTTGTAGTCACACAAATATTCCACCTCATAACTCTTTAGACTCCTGCTGGTGATTCCAATGGATTTACATCTGAGATTTTCCTTCCTACATAATTCTTGGAGGGTCTCAAGTGAAGCTAGACATGGCACATACCAAGCTACAATAAGAAAATTGGTAAAGAATCCTATTTAATGTCTCAGCTAAATTGAAATCATTATGCCTTATCCCAGAGTCCCCACATGAGCATTTGTGATAGTAGTCCACAAGTCTGGTACAACTACAGTGTTTCAGAGTCAAGCTCAACCCTTCTCTAAGGGGTATGGTGGAACACATCGAGGATTCCCTCCCTGCGCCTTTATTCTGTACGTACATTTTATGAAGAACAACCAGTATTTTGAAGGTCCACAGGTGAAAGCTGCGCTACAAGACGAGAAATCTTCCTACGATTACAGCGTCCCGTAACTGCGCTACGGCGACAAGGAAACCTCCGTTCTCTAGAGACCGCCAAACCTCCGCAGTTAGTCAAGTGGAATCGCGGACGTGCGATGCAACCATGGTGACTGGCCGCGGACAGAGATCCACAGCCCTCTTCCAGAAGGATCGCGGGTGCCTCGCCGGCCAGGCGGGCTCCAAGGGCCGCGACACTCGGCGGCGCGACGCGGGAAGGGAGCCAGCGGC
>NW_008626317.1:0-14308 GCF_000691845.1 Merops nubicus
CAGCGCAGACATTCTATGATTCTATGAGTGAATGGATTCACATGGCCACCACACTTCTACTGTTCCAAACAAATGGGACAGGCAGAAAAGTTTGACTAGGTGAAGAACATAGATTTAACTCATTTCACACCTAGTCAAACTCCCAGAAGTGCCACATACACTCTCAAGACCAATAAGAGTTATTTTTTTTAGTAATAAATATTAATAATTTAATTAATAAATATTATTAAAGTTCACTCAGCCTTACAGACTCCAGAGCTCAGTTCTTTTATATGCATATTCAGAATCAAATCACAAAGTAAATTCACTCTTATCACTGTACGGTACAGCTAAATACCAGATACATATAGCTTATATCCCAATGCCTTGCTCTAAACATTAGACAACTGGTTAGCTATGAAAGATTTACTAGGTTATCTGTGGAATGTTAAGTGAATCCTGACTGATCACTGGGGACTACAAATTATAAAGTACACATAGTCTAAATTTTTATAAATAGGTCTTATTAAGAGCAATTTTGAATCTAAAATGGAAAACAATTTCTAGAGCAATTATTTAAAGGAATTGGCCTAAGAAAATGTATGCCCTAATATACACTTTAATAAGTACCAATTAATTTATATCATTACATTAACAGTAAGATACATGTAAAGAAATTACAAGTGTCATGTGTTCAAAGAGTTTATCTAATATTTAAGTATTACTTTCCAAATAACACAAAATAGTTTGTCTGATTAAATCTTTAAGACAATACCCAATGGGCATGACTAAGAAGTAAAATTAATGGCAAGTGTTAGCTTTGAAAGCTAGAAATTCATTGTTGACAAATAGGAAAGGACACATATAGTATACATACAAGATATCGCTACAGTTAACATATGTTCATGCTATAGACATTAATTTTCAACATTTACTTCTGATAAAAATTGAAAACTGGAAAGTTCTGCTATACAGAGCTTGTCTGCATGACCGTAGTTCTGTCTGAAAACAGTGACTAGAAGCGTTCCTGCTTCTATGAAACATTCCATTTCTACTTAGAGTTTTAGGAAAACACATGGCAAAAATAAAGCCTCCATTATGTTTCAGCATTTGGTACTTTAAGTAATGTTTACTATTCTTAATTCTTTAAATTATGTCCATCTAATTTTGGCACATTTATTAAAGAAAAGAAATACCTTCAACATTTTAAATCTGCCATTTAAAAGTGTGATATTCCAGATAGTCCAGCTCTCTCCAACATCTCAGAGTTATTTTTCAGATATATTTTCTGGGTTCAGAACAAATTTTCAAATTCTTTTAGTTGTGTTGAATTAGAAACACAAAAGAACCACCCCTCTACCCCACAAACATTCCACTCATACTCTCTCTCCTCAGCAGCGATCATTTGATTTTTTCTGCATAGGTTGTTTTCATTCTAGCAGCAGCAAACCAGTTTAAATGGTGAAGCACTTTATGCTGTTCCTCAGGCACCTCTGATCATGGTAATCTAATCTATTCAAATTAACCCACATGCCACAGTACCACAGACAATTAACCCTTGTATTTCTGTGGGTTGTACAAATCAAATCTCAACCACATTACCATAATCTTCTGCACGCTCTGTAAACTGATTCCGTATTCATAACTGCTTGTAAAGATTTTTCTTTTACATCATTTCTCCCAACACTCAAATAATGTCTAAGTATTATTCAGAGGAAAACCAAAACAACTAAATCTATCCATCACCTCAGCAATTCACAATGTCATACAGAAAATACCAGTTCTCTTTATCATGACTGCCAAGACTCACAATGTTTATTGGATCCGAATCAAAGAAGGCAGACGATCTGTGCTTGATTAACTACTGCAGGGGTCCCAAAGGCTCTTATCCTTTATGGCTCTGGTTTTTACCCCCAGTAAGGGCCTTCTGTCCCAGTCTGTATTGCACTGCAAGGTTCCCACCAGGACGGGGGCCCCTTACACCCAAGAACACATCTCTCCCTGGGGGCTTCCAAGCATGGACTAAAGAGTTCTTGAGTAATAACTCTAAAGAGTTATTTCCATCTGGGTCACCTCTGTAATTAAGAAGGGGAAGTACACTGGTTTATTGATCCTCAAGGACAGACTTGGATGTAAGGAAGTTTGCTTAGTGCAGACAGAGATGAGGGCAAAACACTCTCACCATAGCCACTTTAGGAGTATCTTCTGACATTGCTTGTGCTCCATGGCCTATTAGGTGGTATGTCAAAACATATCAGAATTGACCACAAGACAGACTATTAAACTTCTTGACAAGAAATTTGACTTTCATAGGATTCAGCTGATCAAAAATTCACTGCCCTATGTCTACCACTTGTGAAGGACCTTATCTTTGTCCAAATCAGTATGAAGTGAGAGAAAAGTGGATTTTCTCCAGAGCAAACCAAGTCAGCAAAGCTTGTGCCAAATCTGCATGGTGCCTCAACTCTCTAGTCTGGACAGGGATATCAGCTGGATTTGTATACATGAAAATCTGTGCAGAAAAAAAAATGAAAATTTCCCCCTTGACTAGCCTATGTTTTGTCCTCTGGTGAGTTTTCCCAACTCTGGGCAAAGCTTGCAGAGTCAGTAGAGTTTTCCAGAAGAGAGAACAAAGGGGAAAACAGAAAGCAGAACAGCATACCAACAAGACCAAGAATCTGTGGGATGGTGGCTCAAAGACATCTTTTACAGTATATAAAAAATTAATATTTATCATCCTCGGTGGTCTAGATACATGTTGATGAGTTGCATTCTGGATGCCTGTAGAGCATCCCAGCCAAGGGGTTGGATGGGGAAACTCCTTGAGGATCTGAGTGATCCTCAGGTATTGATTTAGCACAGAAGTAGACACATAGTTGACAGTCATTATACACAGTTGGAGATTTTATGATGGCTGTATGAGCACTGTGACACATTCAAGACTGTGGACTGCTTATAAATAGCTCACAACATGAAAATAACTCACAGAACTCACTGCCACAAATCCTGGGGCAAAAAACCCTTAGCTCATTTTCTTCTCTATGTTGCACAGACATGATTTGTTTTGAACTTCTCATATTTAAAAAAAATTAATTTGTTTAATGTTAAAAGGACACAGATTACAGTGTAAAATCTGTTCCTTGTTTAAATTAACAAGGCTCAAGGAATCAGTTTTTTAGTAGCTAGTTTCAAAGCTGTATTTAATACCTATCAGATTGTTCTTTACCGATAATAAGCATACAAACTCAGACTAAAAATGCTTATTTACAGACTTGAAGGAGTACTCAAAGTAACTTCCTTGCGCTACAGTGCGGTGACAAGACTGTCATTTAGTAAAAGATACATATTCACAAAAATGTAATATAGACCAAAATCTACACTCATTGGCAACAGTAAATTTAGAATGCAGTAGCTGTTAGAACCAAATCGAGGAGCTTTGGAGCTTACAGGGGCTGTGATGCATTTCTGTAATTCATACTTAAAGACGGATAGAGAAAAACAAATTATATTTTTTTTATATTTTGACAACCATTTCCTGTGTTGCACTTCCACAGCCCAATAAAATAATTAGTTCTGCCATGCCTCAAGTGACTTCAAAGTCATCATTAGCTGATAGTAAATAATCAGAATGCTTTTTAAAATACAAAGTAGTTATCAACATATTCCAAATATTTTTAAGAGATTATTTCAAGATCATAGGATAATGGCTAAGTCTCTTGATGATTTTTCCATCTGACAGTGCAGCCACACACTTTGTCAGCTGAAACATCACTCAGGTTCATGCTGTATTACCACCACATTGGGATAGAAAATATTTTAAACTCATCTGAATACTTTGATGTATAGGTTCCTGCCTTACTTGTCTATTCTTAGCCATTCCTCCCATTTAGAAGCATTTACCACTTTGCAGTGTACAGAGGTTTTTTATGTTGTCTTGATGAGAGTTTTAAGGAATTTTTTCTCTGCAAGCAACGCTAGACTGCAAACATAGACATACAGAGAAGCTCAGATACTTCAGAAGACCTGGAAGTTTGGTTGCCTACACTGCATTTTGTCTGAGATGGAGAGATAAAATCCAAATTCTCTTCAATTACCAAGCTAAAAGCAAGCAGTAATGTGACAAGTAATAAAACCAATGCAACAGCATTTTTACTGAGCATTATCACTTTCCAATCACACTACATTTTATGTTAAATTTGAGTACTAAGCTGACCTTTCAGATCCCAATGAATAAAATTACATTGAAGTCTCTTCTGTCTTTCAATCAAAAAGTCATATTCAGTTCCATCTCTTTCATCAGGAACTGTTACTTAATCCTTCTGATACAGATTTTCCTGCCAAATTCTTACAGTACACTTTTTCCTTTAATCCCCTGTTATTTGTTCTCCCCAAAGACTCAACAGCCAGGATCAAATGAAGCTTTTTTAATAGTTTTTATTGCATAGCTTGTGACTCAGAAAAGATAGCAGTGGAGCTTATATCACATTAACCTTTATCAGAATTTACATGGAAGGCATTACTTCCTAATAATATACTTTAGTTTTCTACATCTAAGCTAACATACCACGTGCTACAGTTACTATGTTCAATCATCAAACCCAAAGCACAATGAGAAATATCTTGAGCAGTAAATCACAATCCATGAGTTTGGAAATAAGGATAGACATGCAGCAGTACAATGGCAAAGCAAACTGTACAACTCTCAGGAAGACCCTTAAACTCCCTTGGATCTCAGTGAGATTTTGACCCCCTTCAAGAAGCCCATGGATGCAGTGTGTTTTGCATACTGCATAGTAAGATGTATCTTCACTTATGGGGAGGTCTGTCTGTAGGCTTTGATTCCCAAACGATATCCAAGAGTGGCATAAAGAAAGGGTTAACTTCTTTATGACCTGGTATTAAGAATTCATCCTTTGTCTTAAGAAATGTCCTGAAATACTTTTGGGATAATTAATTACAGCACACGAGCAAAACCAGTTCTATAACATAGAGTATCTGGGCTGAAGGGCATAAAATCTTCACAACCATATAAATCTTAGAAGTAGGTCTCCAGTACTGCTGCAGCTATATCCCTAATGACCCCTCTGACACAGTTCTAATGGAGTTTACCTGTTTTGTTTTACTGTAAAGATTGCTTTAGTCTGGCTCCAGCATCTAACTGGACTCTGGTGTAAAAAAAAAAACACAAAAAATTGTCTGCACCGCAGAATTTGTATTCTGAAATTAAAGCCAAGAAATAAATAAGCATCAGAAAGCACAAGGAAACAACAGGAGAACAGTGGTCACAGTGATGAGGTGCACTTTCAAAATGTAAAGCACCTGAGCACTGGGATATCTTTTCAACATAACATCAGAGGAAAGTTACAGGAAAGGATTTGAAAGAACATAATTAAATCAGTTTACAGATATTTAGGAACATTATGGCAGAAATAGCATAATTTTTTCAGCAGCTAATAAGTGGATGATGCAGACTGGTATCATAGGTCCACTGGGGATGGAGTCAGCATTCTTATGATAATTAAAGTAGAGCTAAGCCACAAAGTCCTCAGGAAGAGAGGACATGACCCTTCTGATACATGATACCAGGAGGGAGCCAGTTCAAAAGAGCATGGAAGAGAACATGTGATGAAATACGGTCACTAACAGAGAAGCAGATAAGAAGCAATTGAGAGGATGAGGCTATATCCCCTGGTACTGACTGGGGAGGATAAGCAAGTAGAAAGACTGACTTACCCTTTCCCCACCGAGCTAGGAAAGACTTGATAAGGAACTTTTGCCCTGCAGAAAATGTGACCTTGTGTTTATTTAGGAGTAACTTTTCATTCATATTGAAACTGGTCAATTAACATTAAAAATGCAAAAGGAAAGGCTATAAAATCTGCCTTTGGGATCATTCATTTTTAATCATTCCTTTTAGATAGCCAAACAAAAGCAAAAACAAACTGTCATACTTTGAAATGTGGACCTGCATAAAAACAGTTACTTCTCAGAATCAGAAACACAGACACTATAAACAGAGGCTCCTATATGAAAGCAAAACAAAGATCTCACAGAGGCTGACCAGGCAGATTTTGCTTGTGTAGAGCCACTGCTAATTGCAAGACAAGTGAGTGTATGAGGGCATTGAGACTTTCCCCTCCACAGCTAAGTTCACTAAGAGAAAGAGGTGTTGATTAAAACTGAAGCTTAAAAATCCTCTTATGAAACATGTAGTCCTTTAAAATCCCTTCATACTTACTTTCCACTACAAATCTTTAGAAAGAAATGCATCCCCAACTTTAATTCTCTCTATGACTACTAGTTTCAAAAACATCAGTACTGCCTTTTTGTCCAGGTTCCACATCATTATAAAAAGTTCAGCACCTCAATTGCATTTCTTTCTATTTATATCAAGGGTCTTTACATCAGAAAATCCTTGACAAGATTTACTGCACCCACTTATCTGTCAGACACAGCATAGATTCCACTACATATACAGAGTCACTTACCTTTACAGATATGAGATGGCTCTGCCTGCCCTTATCCTGCAGTACTATTATATTCCATTTAAAAGTTTATGAAACAAAAAATTCTGAAGGGATTTTTGTAACCAAGACATGTTCTGCTAGACTGGCACTTTTCATCCCCTTCCATTCTCTATATTGAGCCATCAAGTATACACATTTATATTTTAGAAATGAAACAGAAAACTGCTGTTTGTATAATAGAAAAACTGAGCATTATTCTTAAGGAATGAATAATTTGTCCTATTGTTAACAGCTACTGCAAAAAAACATAACAGAGACTCCTTTTTCTGGGAAAAACAGCTGAATTAAGAAGATATGTAGAGCCACAAAAACTATTGCAAAATAAACTCTGCTTCCAGCTTTCCCAACATAATGACTAAATTTCTTCTTATGTATTAAGAACAAGAAATCTTCTTTTTTACTTTATTATGATTTTAAGTTCCTTGTATTTTTTTAACTTACTTGGATTCTGTATCCTACAACATGTCATAAAGCACCAAGTTTAAAAACTGCACTGAAGTAATTTTTGTAGAAGACTGAAAATCCTACATTCTAGCATTGTTCAAGATGGGAGTTTTATTGAGAAATTTGAGATATTATTTTCAACTCATCTCTGAAAAAAAAAAAATATATATTTTGTAGAAACTGATCTTTTTCCAATAAAAAAAATGTCTTTTTTTTTTTTCAGTATCTTGAAGAGGTCTTTTAATCCTATTTTACACATTTAATCCTAGTATATCCACAAACAGAATAATAGTCATTAAAAAAAAAAAAAAATTAAAAAAATCAGCTCTTTCAAAGACTTCATTCTTTCTCTGTTGAAGAAACTTTTAAACGCATTTTCAAGCATTTCTTACATGCAGTGAAGTTATCTGTGATGAGTTATGCAAACTTTGCCCAGCTACGAAAGATTTGAAGTAAGATACAGGAATAAGTAACTTCAAACTGCCTCAGCACCCAGGCTCATAAGGTCATTGTATTTATCAGAAAGTCTCAAGAAACACTCTGGTAGAGAGAATAGCAAGTTTTCTCTCTGAACTTTTTGAGTAAACTGTTAATGATGACATATTTATTTTTGCCTTTTTGCTTCTAGAACCTCATTAATTTCATTTTGTGTTAAATGACAAACTTTATCATGATTTACTCTTTCAAAAGTACTTAAAGACAAGTTTAGACTTTCAGATTAGAAAAAAAAAAAAAAGTCCAATTAAAAACAAAATCAATGCATTTTCAATTATAAAAAGTAGACTCCCAAGCTTCGGGGAAGACTGAAAGAGTTTAATAAACTGAAATTTATTTGAGTAGTTTTAGCTTACTGAAAGATAAATAACTTCACAGATACACTGTCAGTTAATATTCGATAGGAATTTCATTTATATCCATGTTTTTGCTAAAGTGTCATGAATCAGAAAAACTGAGTTCATGTTTTTTTTGCTTCCTGTAGAAGACAAGTAACAAGAATATCACAAACACCTTTTACAACAGAACTTTTAAGAGTAAAGTCAGTGACAATCACTGGGCCTGAATCTTGTTCCCCAGTTTGAACCATAACAGAAAATCCATCAGAAGACTGCCCCAGGCTTATCCCCATCAGAAGATGTGGCCTTCCTCCCTGAGGCTCCCTTTGCAGTTGTACAAATCACCCAGAATCCATAAGTATTTTCTCCTATGAAAAAAGCTTTGTCTACTAAAATAATCACTTGATAGATGACAAGTTATGTTTCAGAAAGCTTCACTAAAAGCTGAATCTTTTCTTGTATTATTTCTTAAGTGAGAACTAATCTAAATATTTTTCAGACTGTCCATTAACACTTAAGGTTCACTAGAGAAAGAATTATTATTGAACAAAAATGCTCTAGTTGTGTCTTTTTATCTTTTTTTCTCTAAATCAACATGAGAAAAAACTCTACTAAAGTAACTAAAAGTATTATCATATTATAAAAACTCAGGTATACTTAAAATTAAAATTATATTGCAATGATTCATGTGTAAAAACAGTTGTTGCCCTTCCTGCTACTGTAATAAAGCAAGTGTAATTTTTCTTCCATCTGTAAGTTTAATAGAAATTAAAAAAAAAAAAAATTATTTCCACTGACCACAGATGTGGAATAAACTAACACAGCAGTGTGACTAACTGGTGCTGTTTCTCTGTAGACATATAAAAGGTCACAATCCTTTTTAAACTACATCCACCAACAATAAACATTTAATGATAATCATAAAAAGAATCTGGCATTGTGAGGATCAACAAATTTCTGGCAATTTTGCATTAAATTAGTAGTCATGCGTTTAAGACAACAGTATTCCACTACAGGATAGCAAAAGATAAAACTGACTATCCTCTGATTCTGTCTGTTTAAAAGATCACTTTCTGAAATTAAGCACTTTTTTTCCTTCTGTACATTCTCCCAGTGATCATCTTCCCTTGCACAAACATTTAATATACACTACGCTGCCAAAGGAGCTCTGCAAGTAAAGCTGAACTGGTCCATTTTAAAACTCTGCCAATTTTGCAACTAGGCAAAACTCTGACTACCACTCTGTTCAGTGGAGCAATTTTGTCCATTTTTCACCAGAAATAGTGGTTCTCAATGCAAGAAATTACTTTTCTGCTTTCAATATGCAAAATACATGGACCAGCTGGGTGGGAGCCGATTGCTTTTCTTCAAACATGTTTTCACTAAACAGTTACTAAGCTGGTTCCATGTATCACATAATCAGACCAAAGACTGTGATTCAGGAAGGCACTTAATCGTTTCTGAGTCCCATTCATCTTCATGACCCACAGTTACCCAATTGCTCAAGTACCCTGCTGAGCCTGACTAAGGAAAGGTTAGAAGGAGAGTCATGAGAGTGGAATCAAGTGTAAACAAATGAAAAATGTATTTACAACTACAAAAATACTATTACCCTGTAGAATTCTGGCTTGTGACATACATTGTGGACATTTTGCAAAGCAGCTACATACAGAAAACTACATATAAGATGTTACAAATGTCTTAAGAACATGATACTGTTTGTTTTAGCTTCTGAAATCAGCATTTTTGAATTTCGTTTTTGTGTTGGGTTATTGTTTGTTAGGTTGTTTTTTTTTGTTTTCATTTTTTAATGTTTGTGGGGTTTTTTTTGTGTTTTGGTAGTCTGCATCACATCTTTTTGAAGCAACACTCCTTCAGTCAATAGAAAATCTCTGCTAAGCCTACAAAGACAGCTTTTTGGGGAGGATTGCAGAATTCTGGTCTAATGTTTCAAGTTCACATATTGAAAACACAGCTGGGATAAACACCACAGACACATACATGCCATAACCAGAATTTGGTTCCTATAGGATAAACTTAGTAAAGTTTCCTATTTATTTTCTAAACATAGTTAAGAACATTGTGGTTCCAAGTTTCATAAATTATCCTGAAAAAAGCATGTATTACTGTACTGTGATATTCAAAACTGACTTTAAGCAATGAAATCACAGAAGGGAGATGTAAAAAATGACATGGTTTAAAAAAATTTCTCTTAATTTTCACTTCATCCAACACTCTCTTAAGATCCTTACATTCCAGAACAACCTGGTAAAAATAACATTAAATTTAAGATACAGAACTAAGATGCAATCAGTTGAAAGACTTCCTTTTATATGCAGACTCAGCAGGCTAATTTGTCACGGACATTCTCATGGTGGTATAGTGCTTGGCATTAATATGTATCTGTAAAATTCCAGCAGAGCAAATAGCTGGAATAAGTGTCAAGAAAACTCAGTTATCTGCTGTACTAATAACCACAAGGCTATACACATCATGCTGAGAAAACATCCATACGGAGCAATGTCATTACCTTAACATTTCAGGTTGGCTTGATGAGCTGTTTATTCCAATTAACACAGAAGGAAATTGCTGGGTAACTACCACCTTCATTTAGGAAGTCTCTCTAATGTTCGGCTTATGATGAGTTCTGCAACACACTTTTTTTGAGGATTGCAACATTTAAAGCAATATTAAATCACATATGGCAACTACAAATTTAATCTCCTCATGCTGTAATCCATAGATAGAAATAGCTTTCAAAGGAACTTTCACACATCCAACAGAAGGAATAAAATACTTAATATTGCCTCTGATCAGAGCATAAAAGTTAAATTTTCATTTGACAAAAGGTTGCCATTCCTCAGGATCTTTTTCTTGTCTTTTCTTCCTTAAATGACAGATGAGAGCAGTCAGTTCACCCTTTTAGCTACTGGAATTCCAATCTGCTATCCTCCTATAGAATGCACTGCTGAGCTGTAGACTTGGACCTTAACAAAAGTCATATTAAACCAAAATCATACTCAAAGTAGTTTTAGAAACAGATGCTGATTTTAGGCTATAAAACTTAACCTTTTTAGAAATACAGGTACTTGTTTCTTTACGTAGCATTTTATGTTTGATGTTTTATGGATCTGTGTACAGAATATTCCCTTATTGCAACAGTATAAAAAGCAATAATGTGCATCCAGAAATAAGGATCAAAATACAACTGTTAGCTGCAGTATCATCTCTGCTCCTCAGGTCCATTTATTCACAATTATTTGGGACAGATTACAAAGTACTAGTATAACTCCTACAGACTGCACAAATTAGCATCAAAATCCTACTGCTAACAGTGCCACACAGAAATGAAGTTGCAAATACATTGGTGTGCATCGGACCCAAGCTGCTACACGTCAGAAAGAAGACTGGAGGTGATAGCTAGAAGTGCAATGGGGATGGATGTCATGTTGCTCCTTGAAATTTAAACACAGTTAGGTTAAAATCTGGGATAACAGGATGATTTTAGCACATATTGCCTCTGTGCCACCAAGCTGCAAGAGTTAATTTCTGTTTAGCGTGAAGAAGTGGCAGCTAAAGGGTTTAGGAAACACTTGAGTGACATGCAGCTGACAGGCTTGTCCCCAGTGTGGCTGATTTAGGATTCAAGAAGTATATAGATTTTGGAAGATGTTCCAAACTGGTTGGTAAAATACTAAGTAATGTATTCACCTTACCAATAACCCTAACCTAACTTGTTAATCATCCCACTAATACTGCAATTAATACCAGAATCTATTTACATTTAGGAGCTCAAATTGCTCCTAAGTGAAATTTCCTCTGTGAAAATCCTGATTAAACATTGAAGTTCTGTATCTTCAGTCATATTGCAGTTAAGTGAATGAACAAAATACTACAATCACCGTGTATTTTTTGCAAATAGCATGAATTGTTTATTGCTATCCTTTTTACTACTTATTTTTTGTGAGGAATAATAAAACCAGAGGTACCTTCCACACATAGCACATTATTTCAACTACCATAAATTAATATAATTTTGTGTGTAGAAAGACAGACTCATTTTCACGGGGTAGAGTATTAGAAAAGAAACCTGATGCTTGTTTTCAATGAAGTCATATAGCAGAACACTCATTCATCTACTTTGTGCTATTGTTTGTTTCTTTTTGAAATTTTGAAAAATGTGCGTTAGAAAAAGGTTGCTTTCTGTTTAAGATGCAAATTGTGCATGGTTGAATGATTTCATTCTACATTCTTACAAGCTGATCTTGATCAAATTAAGATGTGGAAGGCCATGTTCTTTGTAAAGGGAGGATGTAAATAATTAAATCCTTAGCACAGGAGAAAAGTTCACAGAGAAATTAAAAGTCAAGAACCAATATAGGCAGAAGAAATCTTTTTAATGAATAGATAGAAAAGCTCAGGTCAGAACAGTGACTTTTTTTCCTCAACAGCAACCTCCATGGAAACACACAGTGTAAAGGTGGAACTAGGTCAAACCTTCTCAAGAGGAAAAAGCCCTAATCTGATGTAGTTTACATAATCACTTACAGTTATCATTTACAATTTTGAAAACAGCATCCAAAGTTATGAATCCTAAACTTTCAGCAGATTGACAGGTTCTCTTGTCTCATGAGTTACCATTATTTTTATACTCATTTTAGGCAAGATTACTAAAGATTTAAAAATTGGAAAGTAAAGAAAAACCAAAGAACCAAATGAAGGGTCAATTCCTTTTCACCTGTTTTCACAGTATGTTTAGTCTTACTTCAGAGAAATATCACATGTCAACTAATACATGTACAGATGAAGTACAATACAAATTCCTTTCAAATTATCCAACTAAATCTTGTGATACATTCAATAAATCCATCTGTATGATTATCCTGGAGTTTTCATGGCCAGTTGGTGAACCCTTCCTTGTTCTTTAAGAGGCAAGATAACAACTGTGCATGAGCTTCTAAAATGTACACAATGTCTGCAACTGAAAAAAAGGAAGTCATCCTTTTTGCCATTCCTAAATGAAAAGTCACCTCTCTAACCACAGAACAACACTGGGCTTGAGGTGAAGTGGGCTCAAAAGGCTTTCACCAGCTATCACAGCACCAAGCCTTGTCAGAATTCTTAGTTTTTGCACTTAAGCAGTATCAGCGGTGAAAACTGCAGTTTTTCTTGGGAAAGGAATCCAACAAATATATTCTTGAACTCGATTCTCTTTAAGTGGATCAAGACCAGAGTAAGCAAAACTCAGAGTACCTCTGAAACTCTGTATTCAAGGCTTTGCTCAAGATGTTAATTCAAAGCACAAATCCAGAAACACAATTTTTGTATTTGCAGCCTTGCGCTTGCAACGTAGGAGCCAGAATATGCTAGTCACCTGAGACAATCTCTGGCTAATCTAGCTATTTTAGAACTCCTCTCCTTCTCCATGTCCAGGTAACACAGGGAACAGTGAAAGACACATCAGGGAATTCAATCAGAATAGCTTCACAATTGCAACCAATACCTATAATTCACTTCCTCACATTAGAACTGAATACTAACACTAAGGCAAAATAAGGAGCATCAAAGGTAAGCAGTATAATTATTTATGTTATGCTAACACATGTTAGGAAATATATTTATACTTAACCTGTGTTTTGAAAGGTGAAGAAAGAAGACAAGTGGGTAAAGTTTATAGGGACAAATAAAAAATAACACTTCCAAGATGATTTATCTTAAACCTTAAAGTAAAGGCAATGAAATTTACTCATGTCTAGTATATAGGAGTTAACATTTCAGTGTAGATAAAAATGTACACACACAACTACATTATTGGAGATTATTCTGAAACCTGGATGGCCCATGAGCACAGGAAAGCATTTCCCATTAAAATTCTGAACCTAACCCAGGGTAGAAATGACTGCAGTGCTTCTGTGATTTACAGATTTGTATCTGAAGAACCACTACATTAGAGAAACTTTTACATCAGGATTAGCTTCTCACTGAAATGAACCAAATCCAAAAGAACTGAGATGGTGAAGTAACCATTCTGCAGAAATATTTTCTTTTTTTTAGGAAAGAATAGAGTGATGTTCAGTGATATGTTAAAACACATGGACAAACTACATTCATATTACAGCATGGTACAGGTAAGATTTCTTATAGTCTTTAGTATCTCTCACAGCAGAAATGACAGGACATAATAGTAACACTGTGTACATACACGTAAGCTTTGTTATAGACATTGTACATGCTATACAACACTATTTGGAGACTTTGCACTTTTATATACTGTTATTTGAGTGCTCTGTAATTTGCTTGAATGAAAGCGAGACAGTTGACATTTAATGCTGGTGGAATGAATGTTACTGTAATCAGTTTGTCTAAATGTGCCAAATCCTTGCTTTTCCAAACTATTCATTGCAAAATTAAAGGCTTAGAAAAAAAAAGTGGTCTTTAGAAGACTTTAAAACAGTGGGTTTTTTGGTTCATAGTACTGCCTATGAATGTGAATGTGATAGTAAGTTTTCAGATCTCAACAAGTCA
>NW_008626317.1:14339-37255 GCF_000691845.1 Merops nubicus
GCTCTAGAAGCAATGGACTAAAGAGTCATAAGGGGAAAAAAGCTATTAAAAAAATCTAGTACTCTTAAGTTCATTGAAACCTACTATGTTATGGACAGTGCTCATCTGCTGTTTCATATGTGTCCTCCAAACTTATTACATTGGCTTATGTTTCCAACAGATATCAGAGTGGAGATCTACAACAAGAAGTGGGATAAATGAAGGAAAACAACTATATTGGCACATAAAGAATTACTGAAATACTGAGTACCTAAAGGAACCCCAAAATGGACATTGTTATCAACTGCAACTTTAATACTGAGGCTTTGAAATAGAAACTTCTATTATTATATCTTCAAAAACTTTAAATCTGGGTGTTAAATCCTTTGCCTCCCTCTTTAAAATAATTAACTGAGCCATGCATCCTACTAAGATGTTTATAACATGGCTTTTTATTGTTTATCATTTTTCTTGCCATCAAACATATTGGTTACATAAAGATCTAAACTAAATGTAACTTTTTCCAACATTTATAAACTGTTGCAAAGAAAAATTGCTTTTTTTTCTGTGCTAATTGTTGAGACCATATGTTACCAGGAGTAGAATGGGTATTGAGTAAGATTTTACATACTGCATACAAAGCAAAGAATGCATCTAGACAGTAAACCCTGGATCCCAGCCCTGAAATCCTATTGTATACTCATTTCTTTGGCTTTAGGAAGATGTTAAGACAGCCTGTAGCTTACTAGCAATAAAATATTGACATTGACAATTTTGGTTTAAGCAGATGTTCTGCAGATGCAAAGGAAGATTTAGAGTGTTTTCTGGACAAGCAGCCTGAAAATTACTCTCTCACAGATGAATAAGCAGCGGTACAAAACATACTGTTGCAAGCCTTGTATTTCTCTACAACAGATAATGAAAAACCATCTGTCCATTGCAGTAATTTGCCAAGAAGCCAGTCTAGCATACCATTTTACCTTCTCTATCTTATATATCCTACTAATAAAAAATATTTCTTAACTGTTTTCATTCTGTCTGCACATACCGAGTAAAAATTTCATCGTATACCTCACTTCTGTTAAGGTATGTAGAGAAGGTTAAGCTTCATGTAGAGAACAAGTAGATTAGACCCTGCAAGTATAACTGTGCTTCTCTTTTGCGTTTGCAGAAGAAACAGAGTTTTAAATTGAAAGTTAATGTTAGCCTTTTATTCTGCAGAAATTCCTTTATTTAATCATTTGATGAGCTAGGCACTTAAAGACTCTGGCAGCAAAACGAAAGTATTCTCTAAATAAATATTTTTGAGACTAATTAAAAAACCTCATAGACACTAGTCACCATTTTGAATTTCCTGATGTTTAGAAAATTACGACTGAGTTAATAATTCTCCATAACCAGACAAACAGGTACAGTTCAGGTGTTTGAGGGGTTTTGCATGCATTACTTTTAGCAATTAACTTATTTAGGCCTCTACAAAAAAGAGGGAAAAAAAAAAAAAAGAAAAGACATCTGTCTGATATTGTTTAATATAATGTGTCTATTGACTTAAGATCAACATCTAGTGCTCTCCATATCTAATTCTACTCACCTTTCAAGTGTCAATAGCCAATAGGTAATGAGATAGATTGTACTCAGTGCTACTTTAGCCTAACAAATAATATCAAGGATACGTTTGCAACTAAAACTTACACAATAAAATATTGTAAATGAGTACATTTTAGTATCAGTAGAACTACATGTTGATGATGAGAAACACACAATGGCATGGTATTCTACACTGCATTATGCAAATGAATGCATCAAAGGTCAAAGCTTATCTTAGCTTCATAATAATATAGCCTGCAGAGAATAGTTAATTTACAGTATGCCTTCTTATACTGTGCACCACAACACTAAAAGCCATTTTATTCTGGAATTTTCTTTTTATATTTTCAGTTTCCTTTTCAGGGGCTGGAGAGAAGTTCTTTCATTTATATCAGTCCAATAAGATGACCAATCTAAAATTTACCATAGAAAATACTAGGGTTTAATTGCTTAAAACACTGTTAAATTTTGGGGCTAGGGGAAGATTTCCATGCCTAATGGCTGCCTTACATTACTACAGTGTTTGACCAATTTCCAGAAGCCAAGTAGTACTTTTAAGGATTCCATTATACTATGCTATTTGCTACACAGGACAACAGTTTAGGCCTACTACATGTTGGTGAATGAGTGACGACCCATGCTGTGAATCTGAAGTATTGTCCAGTGCAGACAAGTTATGGAACTAATGGCATATAAAGCCAGGATGATAACCTGTATCCAGTGTACTGGTGGCAAGTTGGGAAACCAGTGCTCCCTGAATTCTGGTTCTGTCACTGTAAACTCAACCTTTTCCATCTACTGGCACTGTTATACTTTCCTCTCCCTGCCAAAAACAATAACATAATTTCTTGACTTTGTGAGAAAAATTACTTTCAAGAGCCAATGTTCAGAGCAGCCCATGCTACAATTATGCAAACATGCAAAAGGCTTTTTCAAATTCTATTCAAACTGTCAGCACTCATGCCACATTTGTTCTCTACAGCAGTGTAAAATTGAATTCAAGCTTGCAGACCTCTGAATTCAAGCTGATACACCTTTCCAAGACTGTTTCCATCCTATGGAACCAGAGTTACAGCTGTATTAAATCTTCCAAAGTACACAGTCATTTGTGCTAGTGGTAAAGCACAAGGTGTCTTCCTTGGTACAGAAGGATTTGCTTTACTTCTGTTGCACTGAATTTCAGACTGTGCATTATGTATGTATTTCACAGATCAGCTTTAAATATCATACTATATCATGCCTTTAAACAACTGACCTACACGGTAGTTTGGCAGGTGAAAGGTCTTTGTAATGAGAGGTAGTAACAAGATGGAAAGAAAATTCCACCACATAGTCACATCCTCTGCTCCTGCAGCTCACTGAATCACAAGAGGGAAAGTTTTCCTATAAACCTGTAGTAAGGGCTAGCAGGGCATTCTCCCCCATGTGAGAGAAAGCTGGTTACTGTTATCCTGCAGGTTATGTTGACTTTGAGACAGAACAACTCTTCTCTACACACCTTTTTTGAATGGTGTTGATAGCATGCAACCTAATACTGAGGAAAAAAAAAAACTCCTCCTTGTTCTGTTACTTCCTTACTGTTAATAAAAGACATTTGTGTATAATCCTGGTCTTCAAACCAATACAGATTTCAGTGTTACTTTTAACAGGCAGAGAACTGCATAACCTCTTACATTTCATGTATAGGTTTACCAAGGGGGATAATAGCAAATGAATGTTAAGATGAATGATACACTGTATATTACCAACAGAATTAATAATACTGCCAATGTAAAAATGCTGTAATACATATTACGATTAAACTGTCAGCCCAAAAATCACAGTGCTTTTTTCCCCTAATCACATCAGAATGCTTTCAGCCTTAAACTGTGTTACAATGTTACATAGCAACAGCAGCTTAATATAAATCACTTCTACTCTGAAAGCACTTATATATATGCTTAAATTCTGATATGTGACTAGTTCTATTAACTATGTGAAAAGATCACCAGTTGCACAAATACCTAAATAATTGATACTGTATTTCTCAATTAGTTCAGATTTCAAAAACTTCCTAAAGTGCTTCAGTGCTTTCTTTAGGATCTCCTTCAACTATCTCCTTCAAATATTCACACATTACAAGTGTTTTTCCTCACTAGACTGTTCCTATGATGTTTCAATATTGCCTAGAATCCTGCTATTTCATAGTGTCTAAGTTTCCTCTTGAAATAAGTTATTCTTATTTGCCTTCTGAAACAAAATATAGGTTATATGTTAATAGAAGAAGATATATTTCAAATTAAGTAATACAATATTTAAAGCATTATACATCAGTAATGTAAAAATAACCTATAGTTTAAAATAGTTAACAAGAAACATTTTTTTATAACAAAAATACTTCAGAAAAACATGTTAATGTTAATTATTTATAGGCAAGTATTTATAGTTTAACAATGAAATATATTTTCAAAGTCCCAATGCTGTATTCTCATATAGAGCACCCTATTCTGCAGCACTCCCATTGTCTATATGTCATTTGTTCATTTAATTTTATTATATGTGAAACCTGTGATCAGATTATCTGCCTTCAGCCTCAAGAAAGCAGGATCTCTAAGCAATAGTATGAGATGTTCGTTTTCTGTCAAATTCAAGGAAGCATATTGTTTACCTTCAAATGTTTGTACTCCATTTTTAATTTGAGTTTGAAGCTGCATATATGTTCTTGGGAGTAAAGTGGGGTCACACTGTACCCAGTACAGAAAACTAATGTGATAAAGAAGTAATACTTACATCACAATGAGCTGTGGTGTACAAAGGGTTAATGAGAGACAGTCCTACAGGATGTGTCTCATTCAGCTGGAATTTTAACCCCAATTCCAGCTTCAGTCTCTTTAGCATATTTTTTCCTTATATTTTGAAGGAAGGTGTATGCTTGTTCAAGATCCTGTGAAACAACCATGTAATTTTCATGTGATTCAGTAGTCTCTAATGCTCATTCCCTAATGCTCACACACAGCTGGTGTTGGTCAGTCAGTTAAGAATTTAGGACACAGCAGGAAATTTCTTTTTTTCTCCTGTGCATGTAGGGCAACAGCACTAGACCTGTTGTTGCAGTAGCAATGGCATTCAAACTACCATACATACCATTGTCTGTCATGTCAGTTATCTTTATACACTCAAAATTAAACACTGGCAATTCCACGGGCAGGTGGAAATGCTGTAGAGTAGTTAATGTTGACAGTAGTTGCTAAAAGGTCATTTGGAGACATTCATTAGTTGTTTGCTTTAACAGCCAGTCATTATTATTGGCAGCAGAAATTGGCAAAAAGCACCGTTATTGTCAGAAAGCATTAGAAGAGTGTCGTTTGTCAATATGTACTCTTCTAAAGAGCAGCAGGCTAAGAGAACTCCAGCTTTAAAGTTAAATGGGAAAAACTAGCATGAATAACCCTGATGTGGTTTTATCTGTTCCAGTTCGGGCCCAGCCTGTATGAGCAGCCATTAGTCATTAAACTGCAAAGCTATGTGACAACTGGAAAGAACGTAACTGCTGGAGTACCTCAGGTAACCAAGCAAAAGCCTCTAAGAATAATAATCAGGGTTGGCTCAAGCATAAGCAAGACAGGCAGCACTGAGACATGGATGTCATCTCTTCCTTATCCTGGTCTGTGCATCTCCTGCTATTGTCACTGAAGGAGAGGACACTGCCAAGGAAGAAAAGATGTTCAACATTGCAATACTGATCCCACCAACACTAGGGGCAACTCCCCAGTCTTCTTACAGTTCAAGTAGTCACATCTCAAAGCCCTCCTAGACTCTCTGCCTTAAATACCACTCACCCTTCCCAGAGCCTCACTCAAGACACCCAAACTCTCACTGACTCTGCTCAAGCTTTTGCTCAACTCGTTGCTGTGGTCCTGCAAAACAGATGCCTTGCTTCCACTATTGGGAAGCCCCGAACCATCTCACTCAAAAATTATTCAATCCTGATATTTAGAGATGACCTAAAACACTCTAGTTCTGGAGCTTGTACAAAATCAATACTGAATCATAGTCCCAAAGCAGTATTTTAAAACAAACTATCTTGGTAAACTTGTTTAATAAAATTATCAATTGTTCCTTCTCCCAAAGGAAATCAATTTATATTTTGCCAAATATATAAAATCAAATTTCTAGGTCCATCCATCACCAGGTGTTAACTGCAGTAAAAAAAAAAAAAAAAAAAAAAAAAAAATTAGTTTGCTCTCTTCTATTTAACTCTAGTCTTTACTACTCTTGCTTTCTATAGGCTGTGCAAATATAATGAAAATCAATCCTTGGATTCTCTAGGGGGCTCTGTATCAGCCCACTGTCCTCTCTATCCTGGAGCAGAAAACCAGAAAAAGGAGAAAGATTTTATCCTAAACTTCAGGTTCTATGATTCTGCTATGAGTTTTTTCCCAGATCAAAGAAACTCTTTATCTATCCACCTATTAGGCAAATTTAACACTAACTCTATTTCTAAATACAGATCATGAATACTTACAAAAATTATTACTAAATGAGGTTATATGTGTTATTCCATCATTGGTGAGGGAAATAAATATATTAAGATTCAATATCCCTTTTTTGTTCAAAATTCTTGAGTAAATGCTAACATTTGAACAAACAGTTTAGTTCAGACTCAGAAGAGGATGGAAGAAGTGTACAAATCCAAGTTGCACCTCTTTGTAATTTTCCTTTAAGGCACTCCAATAGTGGAATTAATGCACTTTTTTTTAATGCTGTCAAGTTATATTAAAAGCATTATTAAGCCCTCCCCATACCTACATTCTAATAAATGTCAAGTCTCCAATTATTAGCTATTTAAATATTTGTACTAGGAGTCTTTAATAATGAGAACACATATTGCAGATATATGTGCTACTGTACTATTAAAGTGAGATAAATCACTTGGGGCAATTATTCAAAAAGCCTTATTAAAGCTGATTTTCTTATCAAATCTCAATGAAATAACTTATTTTTAATATGGGCACAATTATGCCAATAATTCAGAAATATTATTTAATAACTTTCAGAATAAACACAGAAGCACAATTAATTTTTGAAGACCCTGTAAGAGCCTAGTAGGAAGACTTTTAACAGTGGCTGTTTATTGAAGACACATAATTTTCACATTCCTTTTCTGGATGGGTTAAGCAAGGTGACCTGTTCACCTAGGTAAAGCTGGTTGATTTCGTCAGTGGGTGGGACAATGTGTTGTGATTACCAAGTCCCTGTTAGTTCCTACTTTTTCTGTAAGAAAGAAAATGAGCTTAATCATTGCAGTACACTTTGCTCCTCTCTGTCCTTCATTTTACTGTCTGCTGCATTCATTAAGCTTTGTAGAAGTGGAAAACCTGAAAGCTAGTGTGTGCCATTGGACAGGACTAAAGCAGCTAAATGGAATCTGGCAATAGCAGAAGTGTTAGTGAAAGTCTTCAGCTTTCACCATTGCAGACAGCATTAAGCACTAATTTTGACCTTGACCATCATTTTTCTTGCCCTCTAATTTAAGAGTTTCCCTTTTTAGTCAATTCATTAACAATGAAAATGAATTTTAATGTTAATTTACCTAGTGGAAGAGGGCAACCCCTTTTCACTTCAAATATTTACATATTCTTAAGGGACTTATTCAGGTTCATGAGTCAGAGGAAGGGATGGTTACTGTGTTACAAAAGCAATAAAACATGCAACTTACTAAAACATTATCTGAAAATATTATCCATGGAAGAATGATTCTGATTAGCTAACAGCACTAAATAGGTTTACGATTGCAAGCTTTATGACTGTTTGATAACATAAAATCTTGTTTCTCAAAAGGAAGTTGCAGCACATAATGTATTTGCTGAGTTTAGTGATGTTAACCCTATAAATCACTCAAAAATTTGCATTCTTCAGAATTAATATCTGCATCGTATTGTTAAAAATCTAGTCTGCTAATAAAACACTTGCATGATTATTTCTGATTTTTGGTATCTAGTCAAACAAAGGCACTTAGTGCCCATAAAAATCTTAATTTTACCAGATCCTGACATTTAATAAT
This sequence comes from Merops nubicus, assembly GCF_000691845.1. Taxonomy (NCBI): domain Eukaryota; kingdom Metazoa; phylum Chordata; class Aves; order Coraciiformes; family Meropidae; genus Merops; species Merops nubicus. Next base: position 21,949 of record NW_008626317.1, read on the forward strand.
GACTGTAATGGACTTGAAATAACTTGTTCTTTATATTTAAAATAATTAAGACATGATAACTTTTAGCTATCAGTTTCAGTTACTCTTACAAGGATTGATAATACAAGATAACTACACGATATGCTTGAATGACTGTTAAAATATATTTTTTCCTGGTTGAAAAAAACAATCATTATTATTAAAATGTGCAACTAGCATTTCCTCAGCTTTTGGTCAGTTCCTTCAATGTGCTCACAGATCACATTTTCTCAGTACTTGGTTCAAGTTTTATTATGTTGATTAATTTATAGCAAACAAATATTAATGGAATGCCACAACCACGCTTGCAGTGAAATAAAATCTTGAGGCATTACATCCTCCAACTGTCAGACAGCTGCTGTTCTGGGTTACCAGCACCCAAAACTGAAATAGCTTTCCAGCAACAGAAGTATAATGTGATCTGTCACATGCTCAGTTCAGGAAAGCAATGTATGAAAGGCTATTCAAAATAATTACTGGAAAAGAAGTAATCTATCTTAGTTGCATACACAGCTTCTATTGCTACAGTAACTGAGCAACCAGTCATCTCCAGCACCATCACACTCCCAAACTCCTGTTGGACAGCAAAGCATGTATAACAGACAGTGGAAGATGTCAAGAGATGAAATGTTTTGCAGAAGGTTATACAAACAGGCTAAGGCAAAGCAGAGGAATAAGTCTCGTGAAATTATCACACAAACTGTGGAAACAAGATTTTTTTTTTTTTTAATACAACTTAAGTGTCAAATACTATGGCTGTACGCTCAGGTTGAATCCTACTCAGCTTATTCATTACAGAATGGGTTCACAACTAGAAAATTTTATCACAGAGCACTCCTGTGTGATATTACACAATCAAATCATGCTCCATTCTTGTCAAGAACAAGACAGTCCTTGACTTTAGGAATAATATTTGTTACTGCTATTTCTATTATTACTATTTTAAATACTGATAATTAAGGACTAGCAACCATTATTTTACAATAATTTCAAACAACTTAATGACAAGAAAGTGTTTGACACTAGAAAGACTCTGAAAAAAAAGAACAATTAGTTCAGGATCATCTCTAAGAGGTGGTTGTTTGACTTAAGTTTATATTAAGGAAAAATTAAGACAGACTGCAGCTGAATAGACTGTGGCAGATCAGGATTATTGAAGCACAAGAGATAGTTATTGCAAAAAAAAATAAGCCCATGGCCAATGTAGCAGATATGACAGGATAACCTTTCCTAGGTCTGTGGTCCAAAGTTTCATTAAGGCCCAGGTTCCCAGACTGTTTTCAGAGGAGAGGCAGGTATTCAGGCTGCAGATGTTCCACAGACAGCTCATTAGTCACACAGCGCTCAGTTCACCTTGCAGCTGAGAAACTTCCCTGGCATACAACAACCAAAAAATCTTTTTAAAGTGTGTTAATTATATTACTTTTGACTGTAAGCAATTTTTAATTATTACAGAGAGGTCACAGGCCTGCGACTGTCAAAGTATGTCCTCAGTGAAACAATAAAAGTGTTCATAAAACAATCTCTATTAAAAATACAGCCCATACTGTAGAAGTCTTGAGCATCACTAGTTAGAGCTGTTCCATTTGCTTCATATAAAGGTATGACTTCAGCCATATGCAAGCATCCATTCAGTTAATCTCTACTTCCCTTCTGATCTAGCTTGCGCTAATTGCTCATCTCCTAACACAGAGATCGTTCCCACCCCCCTTCATTTAGCACCAGCCCAGCTGAAAAGGAAACAACGATGAAAGGTCTCCTCCTGGAACTTATACAATTGTTAACTCCCTCATATTTGTCACTGCATAGTGATTTTCCAATTTCCATCTTTTCATCATTTATTATTCTTAAGGAAGAAAGTCTATTTAAAATGTTACTAATTCACGTGTCCTTTAGGGAGTGAAACAAGCTCCAACGAAGAGGCTAGAAAACCATCGAACTCTTATAGCAGAAACTGCTAAAGGAAAAGGTCAGGAGGACATCTTTATGGCATTTCCCCCCACAGTGCAATGGCAATGAGGAAGAGGAATCTGCAAAAAGAGAAGGCAGAATTTGCCATCCCAGAATGAGCTATGCTCCACAGTCTTCAAAATCCAAGTAGAATCAGAATTCTGCTTCTATCAGCAGGACACCAGGTCGCCTCTGCAGAGCACCTGCCTCCCCAGGTAGCCTCTCCATCTAAAGGAATTCTTTCCAGAGAACTTGTAGCCCTTGGGCAACAGCACAGTATCCTGACAGTGAATGAGGAATCAGCCAGGTTTGTAGAGGGACTTCACACTGCTGCTTCAATAGTCTCACCTCCACAGGGGTAGGTTTCAGCTCCCTCAGCTTCCTACCTGCTCTGCTTCCAAGAAGCACTTCAACCTCTGGAAAGGACTGCTCAGCCTCAGCTCAAGTGAGCATCTAAAAGTAGGGCAGATTCTCCTTGTAAAAATTTTCAGCTTTCTTGCTCACGAGATGGAGACCAGGTGATACTACAGCTCCTGAAGAAGGAGACAGGTATGGATGATAAAATCTCTGGTGCAGACCTGCAGGTGTCTGCTCTTTGTCCAGGCAACAACAACTTTTGCTGTGCTGTGGGAACTGCAGTAATATAATGCACATGACCCAAGGCCTCCTGGATTTCAGTGTCTCAGCTTCCTTCATTGAATTCTAAGATAACAAACACCACAGTAGCCAACTCACACACAGGTAGATCTAAGAGAAGGAAGAATGAGGGGCCAAATGTTATAGGTGTGTCTTGATCTAGAGATGCAAGAGAAATTAAGGTGACCAAAAAGACCACTAATCAAGATTATCAGCCAAAAGAGATTCACAGATATTCCTGTGGCTTCCCTTGCCCATACAATTCTCTTGCTCTGCCAGCTGCTTGGCCAATCACTTCAGACATTTCCATGCTTCAGTAATGTGCTATGTACATGTTATGTAAAAGGTCCCTTTTGCAGTAAAGAGGACTCTCAAATCCATTCCCTCAGAAGACTGTCTAGAAACAAACAAAATCCCACAAAACCCAAACAAAAATATACAAAACCACCAAACAAAAGAAAGAACCCAAACAAACCAAGCTCTTTCTGCCACCCAAAAAAAGAAAAAAGACAAAACCAACCTTACCCCCCCAAAAAAAAAAGCCTCAAAACAAACTCCCAGCACTTTTCCTATCTTTTTCCTCTGCTTCTCCACTCCTGAATTTCCACATGTAGCCTTAGCCATAGTTTAAAGTCACTGATTGCCACAGACACAAGTAAACAAAGCTAACTGGTGCAGACTGTTAGACCTGCTGTCATCATGAACTTTCCATCACCTCATGACATAACAGGAATGCTTTCCATACACAAAGAAGAAAAATATGTAAATTAATATGCTTTTATCTTTCCCACTGATTCTTCCTCACTCATCTCCCCTTTACTCCACCACCTACCAGCAAGTCAGTCTTCTCCTTCAGAAACTGAAGAGGATTTGGGCCCTAGAAAGGTTGTTTAATCTTTTAACTTCAACTCCAAGGCTCATACAGTGTACTATGAATAATTTTTTTGTTAAAATCCTAAAGGAACAGAATAAAAGGCTGCAAATAAAGACTATAAAAGTTCAGATTGACTGAGGTAGGAAAGATGAGCTGAAAATAACAGAAGGAGTTTCACAAGATACTCTTGTTAGTCTGAATTGTGTTTTCTAAGGTAAAAAAAAAATCTGATTCTTTTCACAAACTAATCATAGTTTAACTTTAAAATGTCCTGGTCTTTCTGACAGAAAAATCTATGGATTAATTAGAGGTTTGAAAGAAGTACTTGGACATCAGATTTCTGTCTAAATGTAGACCCCCTCCTAGCTGTTTATCCTGTCTTTGTGGTTCAAGAAAACACCTGTTAAACTGTTAACAAAATATAACTAGTCAATAACTGCAGCTACTTGCATATTATCTGTTCTGTTTGTAAATCCTTGAAACTCCAAATATGTCCAATTAGTTGTTTGGATTGTTTTTCCTTTCCAGAACTAATGAGAAAAGAAACTCTCTTTTATGAACTTTATCTCTCATTAGTCTTTCCACCAAACAGCCACTCAGATACCACTAAGTTGCTGCTATAAAAGTTGCCAAACTTTGCCTTAATAAAGCAATCGCTTGCTAAATCACATACTGGTTTTCCTTGTACCTAATACATGGTACTGTGATCAGATGTATGTGTTCCATACTGCAGATGAGTATGTTTAATAGTTAATTATCTGAAAGCTGACTCTAATTTAAATTACTCTAATATTCACATTCTCCTTGAGGAAACGTAGAATACATGTGAACTACTTCTTTTAAGGTTCCTAGTTTAGTCACTGAAACACCTATTCATTTTACAGAATCTATTAGAGCTTCTGCAATTTTAGATTTTACTTCATGGTTACATTCAAACACAATGAATTATTTTAGTGCCAGACCGAATATTTTAACAGGAACTATTAAAGTATATGTTATCATGAACAGCACTAAAATATCAATATACCTAAATGTCCATACAGGAGTTGCCTTTTGCTTGCAGCAGATAAGCAAACACAGATGACTGGCCATAGGATGTTCCGATTTTCTTCAACTACATGATACTAAATGCAGAGATGTATATGTTCCTCAGACCAGTATTATTTCTAACCTGTATATTAGTGTAATATATATCTTAATTCTTTCTGAAACCATGGATCCCTGCAGCCCTGTCCCAATCAATGAAGACACACACTGAAACCTGTAAGCTAGTGCATTGCCACCCAGGTTCCCAGTGCACTCCTCAAACGGGGCTGACAAAGTGCTTCTCCTCCCATAGTCTGCTGGAGGTCTGGTACAGAGATGGCAGGGGGTAAGATATCCTGCAGTCTATTGTGTGGCAATTCTTTAACAGGTATTAAGAAAGCTATCAGTAGTACACTGTATCTAGATAGGAGTTTAGCATCCTCCTTAAGTGAGTTTATCAGACCACTAAATAACTTTACTCTCCCATCTGCTGTCCTCCTACAAGTGGTATCACTGCTTGTCTCTGATGCTGAATTCCTGTTCCGAGGTCAATGCCAGCCAGTGTCTCTCCAGTGACATGGCTTGTCACTTTTGTTGCCTAGCAGCATGTCTTTGAGATCTTGTGACTTCTCTGCAAAGGATGGCACATCCAATCACCATTTGAACTGCCTGCCAAAATCTTCTATGTCACTGGGTGATGAACACTGTCAAAGCTTCTGAAACAATCAGGAACTGTGAAAGTTGGGGGTTTGTCGATCTTCAGACACAGTAACCTGCCTTTCTTCAAAGAGGTAGAGATCTGTGGCTGCATTCTATCTTTGAGGACACATTTTCACACTGCTGTTGCCACAGCAGTTTAACAAAAACAAGATGCCTTCTGGTTCACTTTGAAAAAACAAAATTTGTTTCCTCACCTTGACCATCAGAGTCCAGGCTGGCTGCCTTCCAATTCTGATGCTACTTTCACTGGCCCCAGGTTACACAAGTCTTTACAGTAAATCTACCTCCCAAAAACATCCACTGGGGTTTACAACTCTAGAGGTAGGTTTTTATGAAAATAAAAACAACTTCTGGGAATATAAAAAACTCTGAATTTGTCAATGGTTCCAGTTATTATGATAAACTGAATTTGAATTTCTAATTTGAGACTGCTTTACTTGTATTTTACCTGTCTCAGCTGAATACCGTTTCAAGTATTCTACACTTAGTATGCAAAGTTGGCTGCCACTACCTGTATCAAAGAACATTTTTGCAGCCACTTTGTTAATTTCCAATCCAGCATCTGAGAAGAAAATTCATTTACAGAACTTTTGCCTGCATGGGACATTCATGGATTGTTATCTTCTAATGTATTTTTTTCTCAATGAACTTTTTTACTGCAGCACATTTGTGAAAGAGCTCTTGCTGCATCAAGCCCAGAAAAATTTTACAGAAAAAAAGAAATCATTATAAAGCCTGACCCCTTGTAAATAAGATGGAATGACATTAGTTGGAAACATATTTAGTCTGTCTGAAAACAAACAAACAAACAACCCCCCCAAAAAAAACACAAAACACCACTGTATGACATCAAGAGTCAGCTCAGAAATCAGTGTGGCAGAGATTTTTGCATGATGCAGTAAGAAACAAGAGCTTTTGGTGTTGTATTTTTGAAACCATGAAACCAATTCTAAACTTCTTAGTACTCAGAACTCAGTTCACTGAGAAATAGATGTAGATTAACAATCACAAGTGCAATGAAGATTTTGTTTATAAGCAGTAGTAACTATGTTAGGGGCACTTACGCATTTCTGGCTAAAAGTAGCTTCGGAAAAAAATTCCATGGTTATGAGAGAGGAGGGAAGAAAAGCAAATCAGTTCAGTATTGCAAGTTTCGAAGGAGCAGGAAGATAAATCAGGTCAATGATGAAATTATGTAACATCCTCAACAGAGGTAATGGATTCTCTGTTATCTACTTTAAAAATATAAACCTATAAGGGTTGTGTCTCACTGCTGCAGCTCAAAGCTTTTGTTTAGAAAATTCTAGTTTAAAGTCCAACTTAAAAACCTGGGTTTGCTATTGGCTGCATGCTTCATTTCAATAATTACGTCATTAAGTGTTTGGATTAAGCACTTTGATAGTCTATGTGCACAATTAAATAGTATTGGCTATACGGTGGGAAATCTCTTGCTACAGTGAATGCAGTAGTTGATCTCATTTACATGCAAGCGAGCCATCACCTAATTCCCTACATAATATATAAAAAGAAAACCTATTTCAATAGTATCCCAAATGCACATGACAGCACAAATAAAGTGCTTTCAGCTTTACGGTATCTGTTACAATTAATTATCCATAAAGTCCTTGCCATAAACTGTGAAAAAGCCCCTCCTTTTGAATAAATGGAACTTCACCAGAATTATACTGGCACCTGCACTGACTGCAAATGAAAGCAGATATTCACTGGCATTTTGTTTCAAACAAAGGTCTTTTCTCTATGAAGATGCTTGACACTGTGTTTTACTGCCTTGAATTTCTACTATAACAGCTAGCATAATGTTTTTATTAGCAGATAAAGTGAAGAATGGGTGGTTTATATTTCAAGAGATGAGGCCAGTAACAAGAGAAAAGATCAATATTTTCTGTCAGTTTTATGCCTTTATAAAACCAGTAATGTTATTTCACAATCATCCAAAAAGTTGGTTCAGTGTCAGTCAGACTGCCTTTTAATGCTAATTATCATAGATCAAGTAATAAATGAGAAGTCTCTCAGAATCATAGGTAATACATACGTAAAAACAACATCCAAGTAGACTACTCACTAGAAATATGTAAGTGGGAGGGGCAAATTATATTAGTGTGAAAAACCTATCAAAGGACTAAATCTTTTGCTTAGTTAGAAGGTTACCGAGTTGACAAAAGCCAAAGCTTTGTAACTAATTCCTTCTCCCTTCAGGACTTGAATACTATTAAAAAAAAAAAAAAAGGTAGCATTTTACCATTTCAACTCTGTGGTAAGTCCTGTCTACTTGACACCTCATTTGTCAAAGTTATTATTTGCTTTTCCTTGTCCTTACATATGTTCTGCTTATTATAGATACTAAAGTTACTTGGTATTTTATAGGAGAGTCAGCATTTGCTGTGTTCTGAACTCTGCCTTGTAGATATTTTAAACTCTATCCTTTCTCTAGGTTAAATTATTTCTGTAACAATGAGTGTTATAACTGTCTATTTTGGGATGGACGTATATTAAAATGATTGCACAAAATTGGTGTTACAATGCAAATTAGAGAAAATTCAGTAGAACTATTATACTCCTCAGATTCCTTCATACTTATTTCACAGCCTTTCAAGTATCAGCACTTACATTCATATTGATTTTTTAATGAATGCATACAAGATCAAGGAAGTGAGGACCTTTTTTTTGCTCTGTCATGTTCGTTGCTACTTTTCTTGCCTAAGTGAGGTGCAGTGTCCCACTGAGCATATTAAAAAAAAAATAAAAGAAAGATGAACAGTAGTGATATAAGTTTCTCTTACAGTGTAACCATTATACAGCTTCTCCCATAAGGCACTAAGTGCAACTAGTTTATTGCATTATGGAAGAATGAAACCCATGATTTAATTTACTCTACACTGCAAAACTTGAAAGAAATTACAGTTCAGAAGGCTATTAAAACATTTACTGAAGCAACACTAACAAGCATGCTGCCTATCCCTTCACCCTCAGCCTCCATATAGAGGCAATGGCATTAAAATGACCATACAAAGTTCTTTTTTCTAAGAATCTCATGTGATGATGGTAATAAGTTAGGCTGGAATAAAACATTGCCAGTCAGAGTTTTGGGAAGTCTTAGTAGAACATGAGTCTGATTATCTACTTGTTGAGGTCTCTTGAAGATGTTATTTATATAGAGACAGTATCTAAACCATCAGCAAAACTATGAGCTAGCAATAAGGAAGACAGTCATGGTATTTTAGTGTCATTTTAAGTACACACCAGAATGTCCAAGGAGACCATTGCTGAATTCACACCTGGACACTACCATCACCTGGACAAATGCTATCAATAAGGTATTTTCTCAAAAGGAAGGTACAAGATACACTATTATAATTGTCTTGTCTCTTGAAAATTTTCATATGTGATTAATACTACTAAAACCACTATTTGCCATGAGACAGGTAATAACAAGTGGCAGACAGAAAGTTGAAACTTATTCCTAAGTATTCTGCTTCAGAGACAGCCACCTATTTGCTTAGCAGGTCATTTCAAAGCCCACTGCAAACTGACAAAAGGCAGTAACCTCATACTGAAATACATGCAAGAAAAAAATTAAACATTTCAAGGGCTAATATGTTACATTCTATTTGGACAGTACACCAACTTAGAAGAAACTGACAGTTGTGCACTTTATGAAATAATATATACTAGTGTTGCCTGAAAAAATATGCTATTACATTTTAACTATTATTACTTGTAACTCGTTAAAAAAAACACTCTTTAAGTTTGACACGCAGTTGTGAATTTTTCCTGAAGAGTAGAGCTGTTCTGAGAGATTGCAGTGATGAAAAAGATTTCCTGAGTTTGTAATATTTACTCATTTAATTCAGGTACCAAAACAATTTGCAGAAACTGCTGAAGAAAATCAAGACCAAGAAAGCCAGGCCAGAACACTGCGTCTGCCAAGAGTTATCTTTGTTTAGGGCTTTCTACAGGTAACTATCAATTTGCTTAATAGTAATCCAAAGAAGGAACTGGAACCTACTCATTAATAGACAAGATTTTTTGTAAGAACATTACAGTAGCAATATTCTAGGTCTTTGCACAGAGAAAGCACTCCCAATGCATTAAGTTTATTTTGACACATTAGAAGTTACAAACTTCTGTTGTCCATTCAAGTACTTCACCGTATCAGTTACAGATTAAACCACTTTCTAGATATATGTGTGTCTGTGTCCTCAATTACGTACCTTGGATATAGATAGCAGTGTAGTTGGGTCAAAATGCACTTGGTGCCCTGCTATTTTATCTGTAGCTCTACCTGGGTTTTTAATAGACGTCAACACACTACTTGAGATCACAAAGACAAGGCTAATTGGACTTCTCAGAAGACAGAGAAAAGAAAACATTATCTTTTCAAAATGACTGCCTCAAAGGCTTTTAATGTCAAAGTCCTTTTCCTCCCTCTTAAGAGAAGCAGTCCCCTGCTGCCTCTCTCATAACAGGGCGGTTTAAATATGTACCAGGAAGCACAGCAGATGGTAACACAAGCTGTGCCATTACCACCGCGCACCGGCAGCGATACCAGTTGTTCTGTTACACATTTGGGGTTACTGGCCAGAGCTCCCCGGTTGCTGAAAAGCTGTGTAACAACCTTACAATAAGATCACAATTGAAACTTAGATCCAATTACAAGACAACTATTATGACAAGCCTGGAAAATCTGTGAGAACAACTGCTGCCTTGCTAGCCACGAAACTACGCTATGGCTGAATTGAAATTTGTTACATCTAGTGCATGTTTTTATTCAAGTTTTGTTCTTGTATACAGCACCTCAAAAATGAGAATACTTTACAAATTAAAGAACAAAGCACTCCTTAGAAATTAATATAGAACCTGGGCAGCTTGTTACACTTGAAGATGCTTCTTTTTGTGGGATAGACAAATGCTGAGGTGGATATGTATTGAAAGTAAACAAGAGGGCTAAGAAGCAGCTAGGAAAGTTAGAGTGAACTCACACTAATAAAAAAAATGTAATACAAAGTTAGAAAAAGAAAAGATTAAAATTTATTAAGAGGCTGGGAAAAGAAAAAAAAAAAAAGAGCTTAGGTGGAAAATGAGGAAAAAACTTAGTAACACAATGGTCTGGCAAACTGGAATCCACATTGGAAAGTTTGGATAATGGATAGAGAGACCAAAAACACCAGCCTGGATTATTCTGCTATGCGGAAATAAAAGAATGTTTGTCTCAATCCCAAAACCAAGTCTGAAATGGTGAGCTTATGTTAACTACTCTTCACTGAGTCAGTGTGGATATGTTTACAGCTGCTCTGAATCAGTTTCCTTTACACTTACTACACATTATATTGTCTTTCTCAGGAGTCAGAGCAGTCACCTATGATTAAAATTTCTGATGCTTAACTCCATACCTGTCTCTGCATCTTTGTCAGAGACCTCAAGTTCAAATTTTCTAACTGTTCAATCTATCTAGCTAGTGGAAATCTTGAGCTTTATTAAGGGCATGTTCAATAGACTTAGCTAAAACATGTCTGGCTAAGAGAAACTTCCTTAAGGACCACATGATTCTTACCTCTTAGCTCTGATGCCCACCCTCAGGCAGGCTAGAAAACCCCACCTTAAAGAGCACCATTGCTGCAACTGTAACACATATCCTAAAAAGCAAGGAATACCACACCACCTCTGTTCCATTCCCTACATCTGCCTGTTGACAAGCAGGCTGAGCCTTTTCATATCTCTGTCACACAGTGTCTCTCATTTAAACAACTCAAGTGCCTAGAAACACCTGTCCTGTCCTTCACAAAACAAGGCAATGCACATCAACAAACAGGGATTAGTAAATACAGACTTAAGTAAAGCTCCAGACCCACATGAATCGAAACATTTCTCACAGATTGACAATGGCAAACCAGATTACCCGACTGACAGTTTTGGAAAAAGGGGACATTATCATGAGGTCTAGAATGAAAATATCTAGGTTCACAAGTGTTTTGCAAGACTCTAAATACTTTCAACAGAAGTAATACTATTTAACGTACACTTTGGCAATAATACGACTTTTAGAAACTCTTTTAGAATAATAAAGCTTAAATGACCTACCAAAAGCACACCAATAAGCAGATAGAAGGTACTATCCCTAAATGAGCATTCACTGAAAAAAAAAAAAAGTATACATGCACAGCTCCCATTTAGTTTACCTACAAATGAGCATGAGAGGGACAGAGTAGACACGCATAAGTGATGTTCAGTTCCACTGCCTGTAACAATGTGTAACACTCAGCATTATCATTAATTCTCTGCTACTTTGCAGCATTCTTAATAGAAATGAAGTATGACTAGAAAATCAGCAATATAATGAAAATGTCGGAGGTGTTGGTGTGGGTGCAAAGAGGCGAATAGTGACAACAAACCTTTCCTAAAATCTGATACTAGAAAAAACGTTCCCAAAAGCCCAGAAATACCAGGGTCAAATAATACCACTCTGTGACACTACATCCCTCCACCTAAAGCAGGGTTGCAGACATACCATGTTTCACTTCTCTCATCACAGCCTTAAATTGGCCAATAGCTATCCTTACCTCATTTTGTTGCCAGTATCATTGGCAGAACATAATCTTATTATCAGCCAAGACCTATTCAAAGCCTATTAGCATATGTTATATTAGTGTTCCTAATCCCATGGTTTAGACCATGCAGACAAACGCCTTAAAAATAACTATTAATATAAATAATTGATTACATGCACCATAATAACAAGACTCTCATGGTCCTATTAAACATTAAAATAATGCAGAAACTCTTTAAATGCTTCTAACAGACAGCATTATGCAACCAGTCTTCTACTTCATTCCCCTCAAATCAGCCATATGTGAAAAACTGTGAAGTTATTTAGCATCAAAATAAATTGTCAGTGTCAACATAAGAAGTCTTCTTTCTTGAAAGGTCAAATTTATGCTCTGCAGATTCTGAAATGTACTGGGTTTCAGTACCAGGAACATGCAGTTGAGAATGGTACCATTTATCTTCCTCAACTATATCCAGATTTCAGTTCACTCTATTTATATTGAATATACTTCTGCAGTCTATCACTCCAAATTCGTTCCAAAATCTCAACTGATGTAAAACTCTTACATTTTGTGGCAAAAACACTTTAAAGCAATGGCATTTTGAACCATATTTAATGCTGCCAAAGGAAGTAAAGCAGTTGTGGTAAGCTACCCTGTGTTCCAAAGCATGGACATTGGTGACGTGTTAACGTTCTTATATCACTGGTCTAAAAATGCAAAGTATTACATGAGAAATTAGACAAGAATGAATTTAATTAATTTCCAGTTTAAAAGCGGCGAGCGTCCTCACAGGATATTCCTTCCCTTCTCATTGGTGATTGGTTTGAGGGAGATTTTTAAGGAGGAGATGGTCCCTCTTTTTCCTTAGTCTAGAAAGCGTGTAAGAATGCTGGCGGGTGATTTAGAAAGAAAAAACATATACCATGTAATCTGTGTTTATCTCAGATGATTTGGAATATGAAAAGAGGTTAGTTGAAGATGGCCATCATAACAATTACACCCTGCTAAAGTCCTTAAAAGGATGTTTTGGGTGGGTTTTTTTTTACCTGTTTGTTTGTTTGTTTACTCAGAGGGGAAGGAGTATATTTTCGACAAGATAGAAGATCTATATTAATATTTTAGGATTAGTTATATAGCTTCTTTGTTATATTGTATTAGCTGGTCAGGGAAGGACCCTATAACTCCACTGACTTACACATGGCTCAAAACTTTTACTTGAAATGCATACTGATTTTAAATTGTGTTTGGTATCATCTTTATAACAATAAAGAGGAAGAATGAGCTTCAATGGTATATATTGTGGTGATTCTCTGCTCAAAACTGAATTTTGCACTAGTAAATATTCCATAGTTTTCTGAATAAATATGGTCTATCAGTACTATTTTGACAAGTGCTGCGGTTTGGGGTCAGGGCAGCCCCCAGAACCGTAACAGATGCTCTCTGTTAACCGCTGCCCCCCACCCCCTAAAGCGAAAGGGGAAGGGAATAAGGGAGCGAGACTTGATGATTAGGACAGGGGAGAAAACAGCTTTAATACTACCACTAGTAATAATAGTCATAGCGATAATAAATTAGACTATGTACAAATATATACAAAGTTAGTCCCGATTCCAACTCCCTCCTGATGGCAATACGTCATCATCACCCCTGGCTGGGGAGCAGCCCCTGGGGAGAGGGTCCCAGGCTGGACTCAGCCACAGGGGGGGAACGGGCACAGGAGCTGGATTCTGGAACTCAGTTCAGGAACACAGGGCTTGGGATCAAAGGCAGGATGGATGAAGTCCTCCTTGGATGCCGGCCACTGCAGCAGAAGCAGCCAGAAGCCCAGCAGCAGAAGAAGGAAGAGAAGAAGGTGGAAGGGGTGACGGAAGGGCTTGCCCCTCCTGATCCTTCAGCTTCTACTGGATATGACAGATATGGGACGAAATACCCCATAGGTGAATCTTGGGGTCAGTTATCCTGTCTGCTCCTGCCACAGGTGTGGGGTACTCTCTGCCCCCCTCCATATGGGATACAAGCTTAGCAGTGGCCTTGGTCTGCACACCAATCCCTGGCAGTAACTCTAAACATGAAGTCTTATCACTTCTAAAGCCAGATAGTTTATGAAAATGCTGCTAACTCAGACAGAGCAGTTAATTAGAAGAGCTTTAGTTAAAAAGTAAGATCATTGAGCAGAACCAGTTCTATTTACCCCAAACCAGGACAACAAGAAAGAAACTTCCACCCAAACTTGTACTTTCTATACCACCTCGCATAACTACTCAGGAAGTCTTTTTTTGGTTGCTGTTACACAGAGGAAGAAAGTATACCATTATAAGCTTGTTCAGGTTCCAAACTAAGGAGATTTCCCTGCTAAAATTTTATTCAAGCAAATTGTATTCTTCTTTCAACTTACTTGAAAAGAGCTTCCAAGATAACTTATTTCATAGATAAATACTGTTGTAGTAAAACTGATTAAAATGTATTACATTATTTATAGTTCAAAGTTATCTTTGCTTCAGGCAAGATATTTATACCTTTCATCAGGATTAACTATTTTTACCAAGGTTTTTTAAAAAGTATGTCACTCTCAATTTTAATTCAATCCATTACACCTGTAAGTCTATTCTGGAGAGATTTCTGAGGATTTATTTTACAACAGATTAGCTTAATGTATATTTCAATGGGAGACAGGATGGGTGGTTGGAGAGATATGGAAAGATGAGCCATGTATCAGTCTCCTAACAGAAGAATTTAGCATTAAAAGAGACAGAGAAGAGATGTGCACACTGACTAGTATTTAAGGCTTTTTTCCAATCCAGCTTCCTTCAGCATACGTCAAAAAAAAAACCCACTGAAGTAAATCATAATGTTTCCTTTAGGACCATATGTTATTACTGGCCAGTGACATCACAGATGCTATTTAAAGGCACACACAAAGCACACAGGACATCAGGCACTACTCCATTTGCTATCTTTTAGCTGTTAAGGTGAGTTGCTATATGAAAACTAGAAGGCTTGAAGAACTTCACAGAAATTCTACATTTTGATTACATACTGATAAAAACTGTTACAGAAAAAAAAATATTCAGTTTTTCAGATCATTCCTACAAAGGAAGATTCTTATACCAGGTATATCACTTCTATTGTCATACTGTGCGAAAAATGCCGTTGTCAGAGGTTGATATTCACAAAGGAGACAGAGGAGTCCCGTAAAAAAAATACACTTTATTCAAATAAAGGGACAGTCCACGGGCATGCCCGGTGGAGTCTCTTTTTACTCGAATAAAGTATATTTTTTTTTTACGGGACTCCTCTGTCTCCTTTGTGAACATCAACCTCTGACAACGGCATTTTCCACACAATACCAAAGTGTACAGCTATATTATATTTCCCTGTGCTGCAACATTTGCATGTTGTTTCTCCTTTAAAAGGTTTTGTTCAGTATGTTCCTACACATTCTGAAGGACATTTTTTCCCCTAAAATTAAATAATCTACCCCTCCCTTGACCACAAATGGAAGTGCCTGATCCTAGAA
>NW_008626317.1:37292-78307 GCF_000691845.1 Merops nubicus
TCTGACCCAAAAATGAAAGTCCCTGACCAAAAAAAAAAAAAAAACTAGCCAGTCTAGTACTTTTCTGATACATTTCTAAAACTGTCAACAGAAGAAATGCTTTTTACTCCAACTATTCTGAAGCAAATTGATTTGGTTTAGTAAGCACTACTCAGCTGCCTTGGTGTCATCTGGAATAAGTAGATACATCTTTTGCTTCCTAAGAGTCATGCTAACAAATTACTGTGCATCACACCTGTCTCAAAATCTCTCTGAACACAGCTAGTTGGTGACTTCAGTGTCCAGGCTCGGCTGGGATAGGGTTGGGCGGGAGCTGGCAGCTGGCCCAGCCGGGGGTCACTCGCTGCCAGGCTGACCCCGTGCCCGGGCAGCAGGGCCGGGCTGGGTGTGGGGCTGGGGCCGAGCAGCACGGGGGGTTCCAGGGCCCCGGATTGCAAGCCCCGGTTGCTGTATGGAGCCTGTGCGGTGACCACTTTCTTTTGGTACCCTCTGTTATATGTTGTTATACTCATTGTTACTGCTGTTGTTTACTGTTCCTTCTGCGTTGCTGCATTAAGTTCTCCTTATCTAAACCCACGGGGGTTGGTATTTTTCTCCCTTTCCTCCATCCCATGAGGTAGGTGAGGGGTGAGCGAGCGGCCGTGTGGTGCCTGGCTCCCGCCTGGAGCTGAACCACTACACTTCCATCTTTATTTGGTGAAAACCATAAGTTGCTGGCATTTGTTCAGTGTTTATTTTTCTTATCATACACTTAGTCTTTTAGTGGCAAAATAAAAAGCTAATGTTGCAATTTGCACAACATTCTCAGGTAGTGTCAAAGGAAAGCAGGGTTCACATCATCTTTTTGGTTATTTTGTTGTTTCAAGGGAGGCATTTTCTGCTGTGTTCCATCTCCTTGCCATACATTTTTGCTTTATGCAGCAGCATTTGTTTACATTTGAATGACACATCAAACACTAAAAGCTCTTTGTCATGTTTTATCAATGTTTTCCAGCTCATGTCCTGCTTCCATACTGACAAGCTTGACAAAGAAATTCTTTTTGGACAGTGAATTAATTACGCCCACAAAATTTCATCAAATTTCTGCAGAGTGTTTGTTTTCTGGATTACCCTTGAGGAACATGTGCACAGAAAACAACTGGAAGTATATTTGAAACAACTTGAGCTATTTAGCAGGTAGCAAAGAAAAAACAGTATCTTACTCTTGAACTGTACCATTCAATTATGTACCAAGCCCTGCTTCTTGGGCAGTCACTTTAGATACAATTCAAATATAGCAGTGAGGTTAAATTTAAAAAAAAAAAAAAAAAAAGCTCTCCTTTTTTGATAACTGACACTTACTGGTCACAGATCACTGGATCACTGAAGAATACTAGGTCTACCAAAACCACTGTTCCAAAAGACTTTGTTTTTTTCAGCAAGTAAGAATTACCTTTTTGTCCATATCTCAGAAACAGTATCACAGTTAAGTCACAAGAGATAACATTCTATTACTGACACTATTATACAGCTTTCAAACATGGACTCAGACTGGATTTCATGCATTGTACTACAGACTACATCCTCCATGTGAGATGTAACACATTCACCACTATGTAGAACTGCTCGAGGTACTGTAAGCTGTCATTAGCATGAAATTCCTATTATTTTCTAGCAAACTGTTTTATTTTCACATAATATGGATATTTTGATTTTCAGCAGTTTTTCTGAGTTTAGCAGTTTCTTGTTGATAGTAGCAGATGCAGCAATACATTGAAAAAGTACAAGGACACATTTCTTAGTATTTAGACTATCAAATAGGATAACATCCTGGTTGTTCAGCAAAAGGCTTCCATAACTAACAAAAATAAAAATCATGTTTAAAGAGAAGTCAGTCTTTTGACTGACTTGAACACTGTAGCAAGGGGAACACCAAAGCCAGATGTTATCATATGAATAAAAGTGTTCCCTTCCAAACATCTTTTTCTGCTAACCCTCACAGTTCTGTCACATGTAAAATTCTATCTGTCCTTTCTTTACGGCATCATATTTTATCCCTGAAAATATATACTGATATACAACACTCAGCATTCCAGATAAAGTCTCAGAAGTTATAATAGACTTAAAACATCCTGCTGTAAATTCCTATAGCAAATACATCAAAGGACAGGGAAAAATCCAGCTCTTGCTTTGTCTCTAATGAATTTCAAATACACATGAAAAAAAAACATTGTAAAACACAAATGAAGGTGAATGAATTATAATGGACAGTTATTAATTTTAATTTGGCAGTTTATTCTAATAAGGAAGTAACTTTTAGCTCTAAGCAAAGTTGTCAATGCATCCTGAAAGTTAAAACTGAAAACAGTCAGAAAACGCAAGAAGCAAGAGCCATACTTTGTAACCTTTTCATTGATGGCACAAATAAGTGACACCACACTACTTCTTGCATTAATAAGAACGATAATAAAATATAGCTGGGATTAGCATTTGAGAAGCTAAGGTACGTGGACCAAAAGGCTTGGTGAAAGTAATGCCTGACCAATTACTTTTTAACTAACATCCTTAAAATAATGAGAACAGAATCTGACATTTAAAGAGAAGAACAAGAACACTTGTCTACTTAATTATCTTAAGCATGAAAGCACTTCAGTCCTATACTTTTTCCTTTCATTATGGCATTATCTAAGCAGCATTAGAACAGGAGGTCTCAGACCAGTAATTCCACATTCTAAAAAAAGTTCTTCACATTATCTCAGCAGCAAAATAATAATGCTCTATGACACTTCTCTGACATACTAATATATATTTCGGCAAGGGGCTCTTTTTGCTTTTTTTTTTATTTATTTTTTTTCCCCTGATCCTATGTCTCAGGATAATTACAGACTGGAAAAAAAAAAAAAGAAAAAAAAAAGTACCTGTTCAAACTAGATATCATAATTCCTCCCTAGAATACTTTGTTAGGTCTGCTTCCCTAATTACATCAGTAATGCCAGAGTCATTGTTATCATAAGGCAAATACTTGCTAGAATTGGTTTGACAAGATTCCTTATCCCCTGCAGTGTTATTGGAGGAATTTTACTCTGGTGAGTTGCTTTTTTACACAAAAACCCCACAAAACACTAACACAAAAAAGAAAGTTACATGCAGCAAGCAACAGGAATTTGTTGTTTATAAACACTTTGGGAAACTACCTACCATAAGGTTGACAACATGAGCCAAACTTTGGGTAAAATACGAAGCTTTGTTCCTAATGTGTTCACAAAGCCTTCAAGTTGTCTGGGTTTTTTTCATTGTTTTTTCAACAGTACTACACTTTTCATGTTTCTACAAAGAGAAATAATGTTATTTTATTCTTTAATACTACCTTGGGGATCTTTTAGTTCCGACATAACTGGGACTGTTCGTAGTTCAGACCAATCTGTAGCTCCACTGCAACCAGAAGCATCTATGACAGTCAATTCATCTTGTGAGGGTGTTTCCTCTAAAAACCTCTGTTGGCAAGAGAAAAGGTAAGAACATTCCAACCAACTTTATTCACATCTCATTAACAATGGCAGAAGCCATGCCACAAATAAAGATGCAGAAACAGTAGCTGTTTTTTTTGGATTTGTATGGTTCTTCTAATGGTAATGAATAATGTTATTTTTCTAAGAAAAATTCTGTAATAAAAAGGTTCAACAGTTCAGATATTCTCTATCTTAGTAGTGCTCAAAACAAGACTGTTAACAACTAATCTAGTTACATCCACTTAGAGGAGAAGCCTAGTCTAACTGACCTCCAGCTTCCCTTCCACCCTAAATTAGTCTATGATTATAGATGACATCATCAATACTATTGTTGGAAGATGTTCTGTTCAGGATGTTGGTCATCTTCAAGTACAATGTAACACTAATAGAAATCCTTTTACTGCTAATTTGCTAAAAAGTATTTTATTTAAAATCTGTGGAAATACAGATTAATCAAAGAGCATTCCATGCCAGCATGCAGTATAATCACCTTCAGAAAAGGGGAAATATAGGGAGTATTTCTCTTGAATTTTGTACCTGCTGTTAGAAATCCACTTATACTGGAAGTACCAGCACCAGAACCAAAGTTAAATTTACTTGTTCTGTATAAAACATATATAACTTCCTCAAATAAGAAAAGGTTTTGAAACTACAGTACTGTGAAGACAGAACAGGGAGGAAAATACACTTCCATCCTCCCTACAGGGAGGAAAAGAATGGGTTTGCTGGTGTAAATATTTTTTCTCAAAGCAAAATTGCCTAGGATGCTTTAAAATTTCTTAACCAAAATCATCAGCTAGCAAAATCTCTTGTAGGCTGAAATATATAGAAGAGCTTTTGAAAACATAGATGTTATGTATTAATTTCCTTGCAGTAGATACTGGCTGCAATGTTTCCACCATATGGCTGAACCATACTCCGCTTCATTAAACTATTGCACAGCTAGTGACAAAGATGGTATAAATTTTAAAAAGTAGTATTTTCTGTGCCGTTATCAGGGCAATATTTTTCTAAATGTTGTTTACTGTAAACATATGGAGTAACTCCAAAGTTTAATAGCTCAGTGTTGTTACATAAAGCCCTACACTGCAATAGAACCTACAAGGCTACAATTGCTCATGGATTTATCACTGTCTCTAAAAACTGCTGGTCACTTGGCCTTATGCAACCAAAGGAATACAAACAAATATATTTATCTTTAGATGCTGCTATATCTTGGGAAAGAAACATCGGTGTGACTATAAGAGAGAAACTACCTATTAGTAAACAATTAGTTTACCTGCTAAACTACACTTTTTCATTTTAAAAAATAAAAATAAGCTTCCCTTGTAAAACAAAAGTTACATATATCTATTTTTCAGTAATCAAAATGAGGCTGACTACAAAAATAGAACTCCAGGATTTAATGAAGAGGAAAACTTTTTCTAAAGTAAGTAATTGGAAAATATCTGAGGAACTCAAGCTTATCTGTTAATTATTCATGTTTCTGTTTTCATTTCCCACTACTCTGGAGCTGCTGAGGCTGGCACTCTCTGCTACGTTTAAGCATCCTTTCAGCCCAACTCTGCCAAATTAAACTGTCACTTTCTATTAAAAAAATCTATAGCAGGAGGTTTTTAATCTTCTGATTTATACTTTGTAATAGGAAGTCAAAGTTTAAATTAGGATGGTATAAGCTTATGAAATAAAGCTTATGAAATAAAGTGCAGTGACAAACACCACCAAAGAAAAACTTCCTGTTTGCATCAAAGTGCCCAGCAAAGCAGTTTGAGCTTCTCTCTTTTTAAAAGTTTTATTTTACTAGGTCTGAACCTAGTGTTGCACTCTTACCTAAACTAGCACTACCCATAGATTGACAGAACACGTCTGAAGGTATCACCTGCCATCAAGCATTTGAGCTGTACCTGAGTTTATTGACCTACTACACCTGCAGCCTGTCTGCAAACAGGCAGTGTGTAACTCAGTTGAATTAACATTTCCTTATGTTAATAAGGAAATGGACTCTCTTCTCCATTTCTTCTTTGCAAAATTCCATAAGAAGCTAATGTCTCCACATTTCACTGGGCTGAAAATTAAACTGAATCAACTCTAGTAATTAAAGAGCTTTATTACTTATTTTCTCTCCCCTTTTTTTTTTTCTTGTGGACTTTTTTTTTTTTTTAAATAGACTTTAATAACTGTCGAATTTATTTCCTTTGATGCTACCTTTCCTTGACAATATTTCCTCCTAAGCATTTTCTACATTTGTTCCAATGATACTGCAAAGCCAGTTGCCTCCACAGTAGAGGGTAACCCTTGTAGGGAGAACTGAACACCCACAGAAGAAACACATGCTCTGCAGCAGCTGAACATGTTTGCTCAATTCCAGCAGAGAGAAAGGGATTATCACCCATCAGCTCATTTTAATAACTACTAGAACAAAAGAATCAGTGGCTAAACATCAAGATGAGAATTTGTCAAGAATAAAAAAACCATGTGGATGAGAAAAATCTCAACAAATATAGTAAGAACAGAATTATCTCAACATTTTCCATGGGAGGAAAACACCCAGACTACTTTACTTTACCTCACATACTTACCTAAAATATTAATGCATCATTCTGAAAACTCTGATGTTTAATTCCCTACATAACCTTAAATTCTGAAGCTCCCATTGCAGTTCTCCAGAGTGATTAGCTTCCTATTTCCAAGAAACCTGCTACCAAACTGCTTGTCTGAAGGCTTTAATTCTTTTACACTCTGAGACAGCTCTGAATACATGCTCTCAACTTCTGCTTTGCTCTCTACTTCTGCTTGGGGCAGTATTTTCCTTGATGCCTACTAAAAATCCAACTCAAGATCATAGGCAGGAGCTTTTAATATGACTGTACTTTGAACATGTATTTCTTGAATCCGATTGGTATTTAAAAATAGAAAATTAACTTCAGGATTTATTTCTTTTTCTATTAAGTTCTACACTCAGTCTTGTTTAACTACAAAATTTTAACTTCCCACTTAGGGCAGTTAACTTGGGACTAAAGTAAATTAAAGGAAATATTTATTTGGTACCAATCAGATATATGTTAGTATATAGTACACCAAATATTTATAGTAACACACAACATGAGACAAGTTTTTGCCCATTGAATGAAACAGACATCTCATGGGGCAACATGAGATGAATGAAGTTTCCAAACTGTTTCATCCAAGTAGTTTTGCAGTGTTTGGAAGAAGTATTTGAATTCCACATCCCTCCCCTCCCCACCCCCCTCACTCCCCCTCAACTAAGCTCCAAAGCTTTAGCCTCCAAGGGGCTACAGTTTTATCTGTTTATCAATTTATGTATTAATTTGATGGTTCAGGCCAACAACAGCTTTACATAGAGCCCCTTTCAGCAGCTTCTGGCTTCCACAACAAATGTTAGTAACTCCATGACAGCTGCAGGACAGTACAATACTCTTCATCAACTTTGTTGTCAACTCTATCAGATTAATCTGGTCTATCTGAGTTGAGCAGATATATGAGGTCTTCTCTCTCTGGGCAACATCCTTAAGTATGATACACCAGTGATGGAGTCGTAACAATACAGGCATGTATTTTTATATCTATAATTTTTAATATAGTTCTATATATAAACATACATCATTACCCACCAGCAACAGCTGTTTAGAATTTGAATGTAAATGACACAGCTAGATATGGCAAAGAGATTAGAGAATACTTAAAGTACTATTTGCATGGCATCCATAACAGAGATAAATTGGTAGAAAGGTGACCAGGATGTAAAATAATACTCAGACCCCACTTATCCCCTGACAGACCTTTTCTATCAAAATCCATCAAGAGTAGCCATGTCAGTGGTGGGCTTTCTTACAGATCTCTTGCCCTCCTGATACCGCCTTCAAGTCCTGCTCAACCACATATGAAAGTGACAGCATGTTTGAAGAATTTGCCTCTGAGTGTATAAAGTAGAATAATCACCTAAGAGAATAGTTTTCTAAAAACAAGGTTGCTATCTGCTTCAAAAAGAATTTCAGACATAATGCTCCATGACACCATGTAATGAAGTAATATAAAGGACCACAAAAAGGGACTGATTCAGAAGAGTTTATGACATTAGAGCACCTATTCCATCCTACAGATGATTGTTCTGAGGTATAGCTGAAGCAAATTTAGTCACAAGATCTGCTCCAAACAGGGGGAAAGTGATCTCAGTATGGGAGAAACAATTTATTGTTAGGGTTACTATATCACAATGGCACACAATTATTTACTGCAATCACTAGCACTCTTTCAAGTATGTCATGTGTCTAGGATTTTGAAATAATTTTAAAAGAAGTTTAAATTGTCTTTAAGCATAATCTTGTTATGACGTCTTTTTCTTGTCACATGAAATTTCAATCCCATTCTTCTTTTATCTTAGAGATCTTTAGTTCCCTCCTACTATTAATGGACGTAAGGCCCTCTGTCTGGCTCAGCACACACTGATGCACTGTATCTCACTGGAGCTAGCACTCACAACTATGGCTCAGCCAGAATTGTCACTCTTTTTAAAATCACTGCACAGACTGAGCAAGAAAAGAGGTCAGTGAGGAGCATACGTAAGCAAACTATAATACAGTTAGTACACACCTCTGCAAGGTTGCAAGAGAATAATTAAACTGGTTAAAAAGTTCCATCTGTACAAAGATTTTAGAAAGGTCTGTTGAAACAGTCATTCTACAGCATAGCATCCTAAATATTGCCAATTGTAGTTTATCAGGGTTTAAGAGACTGAATCCTTGGATAACTGAAGAATAAATGTACACTAAAAGCTGAAGTTAAAACATATTATTTTTTTATATACCTGCCATGGTATTCAAAATTAATTCAAGCTTCAGCAACCAGAAAGTTGCTAGCAGTCTATTCAGTCATAAAATGAGTAATAACATCCTTAGATGTATATGGAATTTTTAAGATGGAGAGAATTAATCTCTCTGCACCAGCCAAGATCTTATGTACAAAGTGGGGAGCTCTGAGAATATACTGAGTATGGATATGATGTGGTCGTCTTTGTGTTTCTCTCTACCAGATCTTTACAGTCAAAGAGGTCCTAAAGGAGGTGGTACCCAAAGACTCCTTTTGTTGAATGAAAAGGAAAGTTTTCCAAGTTTGTAATTGTACACTGTTTGAGTACAAACTCCTTAATATTGCTCTAAAAGCAACCGGTAATTCTACTGCAGCAGAATAGGTCCAAACACCCCTAATTAAACTGCAGGGTAACCACAACATGTTTCTTGTGCTTGGTTTATACATTCTCTTATGCTGACATCTGCTTTTTGTATCCACTCGTCCTTTTGTACCGAGAGCCTGATCCTGCAAAATGTGACACTACTACTTTGTACTGAAGAAAGCCACGTTGCATTTCAAAACTACACAACTCAAACTTCATGGGGATTTACCTCAAAATCCCACTGCAAGAAGTGGTACAGATTAACTACACAGTGTGTGAAGAAGCATCCCTCCTTTTGGTTCAAACCTATAACCTGCTGCTTCATTTGATGCCCTCTAGACACCATACCACTGGTTTCATGATTTCTTAAGTGTTTTTACCCTCTGTGCCCTCCACCCAGTTCTTAGTTCACAAAATAAAATACTGTTTATTGCAGATGATACATGGAAGTTATTCCACACTTCTGATCATCTCTGCAACACCTTATACCTGGTTTTAATAAAACTTTCATGATCTTTTCCCTCCTAACACACACAAAAAACCAGGAAGACTTAGCTTTCTGGGCTGATCATAGCTGCCAGTTGCTGGCTTTAGAAAACAAAAAAGTCTAGAACTGACCATATTGAGACAATAGTGAAATGCTGATTCTCATCACCAGTGCAACAGTAAATGACAGCAGCAGCACTATTCTGCCTCCCCTTCCTCTTTTAAGCCTCATCCACTTCATTCACTTTTCTCACATGAAAAACTGAGACCTCCAATTACGCAGCAGAAATTAAAATGAAGGAGAACATGAGAAATTAAATACTATGATAATTGTTCCCTGCTACATTTTCTGCATTGGAGCAGCACAAATGGGGCAGAAAGTTACCATATGAATTACACATTATTAACTTTAATTATCAACACCAAGAGAACTTTTTCATCAGAAGATTTAGAGAATGCATTTCTCCCATACAGCCATTTTTCAAGAAGGGGGAAACTTATGATACAACTTTTTACTCAGCACGCCCATTGGTTAACCTAAAACAATTCTTTGCTTACATGTGAACAGGGAAGATTTTAAACAACCCTCATATTTTGTACAAGGAGTCTATAAACCGAACAACTACTTTCACTGAGACTACTTAGAATTTTTTACTAATACAAACAGCAGTGAATACCTAAAAAAAAAAAAATCAGCAGGCACTATAATTCAGGAGACTTCTGAAGACTAAACTCCACTCATACATGTGATTGAATTCTTAACAGAATACACAGAAGCTGTTGAGCTCTATTTCCATTCAAGCAAAACAGCTTAAATTGTCCCATCCCTGCAAAGGAAAGCACCTTCTCACAGAAAGGGTTAATGGTCGCAGTTTTTGGCTATGTTCCAAGCTTGTCTTAACCTGTTTTTTATGTGTGTGTTGTTCAGGGACATGAGTCAATACATGCAGTTTTAAAGTTAGCAACAGTTTCCTTGATTTTCCACTGAACTGACACATAATAAAAATGTTGCATATTCAAAGTGGTAAGTAATTATTTAATTTCCTTGAAACTTAAATAACATTACAATTTCTGTAGGGAAGCTTTGTTGCTTCCCTGGGAGTAGTTTCAGATTGTTTCTTAACATTATTAATAATATCTGACATAGCACTTGTACCCTTACAATTTTCTAATTTGTTTCTTTTTAATACAAGTTACAGAGCTATCACTTTAGCAGATCATCTCAAAAAAAGACCAGTGTACAACTAAAGCATGTGAACTGATAGCTCTTATGTTTATTTTAACCAATGGAACTAAATTTAACTTAATTGCCCAGTTAAAAAATGGAGAATGTTTTCAGCACAATGTCTTTAAATATTCTTTGGAAATAGATCCTGCAGAACACAATTGCTTTCCAATTTTCAAGTTGCAGCCAAAGCCATAACAGGTTAAACTAAGCAGATGAAGAATCTCAACAAATCTCTTCAAAACAGTAAAGCTACTGTCCAGATGTTGCAAAAGCAATGATTTTTGCATGTTCCATTTTACTGAAACATATGAAAAAAACGTTTAAATTCTGACAAAGTCAGGCATGTCATTAAGACTAGGTAATAATAAAACATGAAGAACATTTTTTAAAGTTCTAAGTCTCCAATAACATCACTTTTTACCATCAGATGACAGTACTGTGTAACTCTTCCAATTCCCTGATTTAGTTGGGAGGAACATGAGTAATGTTGCATAATTTCATAAGAAATGTACTGTAAACTATAACTGTCAGAAAAATATAGGGACTGTTTAAAATGCACAGCAGGAGTAGTGATTCATACAGCCACAGAGAGAAAGACAAAGCAGATATGAATACCTGATTAAACAAACCTCCATCTTACTCTTCATATTAGAATCTGAAAGAATTTATACTGTCCAATGAGCTGAGGTGGCTGAACTTCATCATGGCAGCACAGAGCCACTGAGAAACTGGACAATTTTAGGTATCTGTCTGTTGCATCAGCCAAAATAGTACCTGAAAAATCAGTGGTGTGCAGGGGTATCCAGGCTACCTAGTTCCATGGGAGAAGCACTACAACAGGATTCTGCCTGTATGCCCAGTTTGGTTCAGGAAGGACTTAGCCATCTCAGTGTGGCACTGCCTTATTATGCCATTTGCATTCTCTTCATCTCTCTTTAGAGGCTTCCTTTCTATCAGCAAATTCATTCCCGTGATCACAGCTACATTCTATTCACTGTCGACTCAAAGACCTACAACCAGCTCTGACACATCTTCTTATATTTAGTTCAGTATATCAACATCTTTCTGTGACATCTCCCCAGGGATACATGTATCAATTGACATTTCAGTGGGGTGTAGGTGCTGAGAGAATTGCAATGGAATTCAGTACCTCACTGCAGCAACATTACAGATGAAGAACTCAAACCAACTCTCACTCATTTTTTTCTAAAAAATTATCATCCACTAATTGTGAGTGCACAGTCAAATGATGTTCAAGACTTAGGAAAACCACCCAGTTTAAAAATACTTGTAATATACTAAACTGTCACAGAACTGGCTTTGAAAGAACACCTATATGGGTTTACTTTATTTGCCTATTTGGGGCAGTATTCTCTTTAAATTTAAAATCCTGGATCTTCACAAGGAAGTCATGATCTTCCATGTCTTGCCCAACTTTGGCTTTAAGTTCTACTGATTATTTACCACCATTGGTTGTTAATACACTACACAAGATGGCTTAAGTAAATAGATATGCTTATAGGGTGGGAATCTTAGCTTGTAAGAACATAAAAGAAGTCTTGATATAGCTGGTCTAGCTGTATTTTCATATCCATAAGATGGATAGGAAAAAAAAAATTCTAATTTTTTAATCCTATGTAAACATTTTCTCAGCAAAAATTTAAGTGTTTTGTTAGTGCAGTTCATGAAAATATACAAACAAATAAGTGCCACCGTATGTTAAGCTGTAGCACAGTCTTGTGCAGACACAGGAGAAATTTCACTAACAATTGTACCTTCAAGTATTTGAATTAAAACACTGTGGAACAGCTATTAATATCTGCTGTGGATGTTTTTCCCACTCAAGTGGTAAAGATGATATCAATCAAGTTATAACTTTTCATGGGATTAAGCCTTTGCATAAATATTAATCCTTTTACTCCATCTAGAGCTGTGAAGAACTTCACAATGTGAGCCATTTTCTATTTTACATTTTAGAAGCATAAACTGCCCATGGTGCATTTTTATAATGAAATGGACACTGTTAAGGTGTCGGGAGTTTTTTCATTTAAACAATTTTTCTTTGCAATTTAGGAATATTACCCTCAGTTTTTGAGCTACGTACTAAAATCTGCTTTCAATGTGGAAAAAAAAAATGCTCAAAATCATCATCTGGTTTCTTTTAGAAATAAGAGTAACTGTTAGATAGGAACTATACTTTTATTATTTGCTGCAAATTGAATGATTGCACTGTACAATAATTTACATTATGTAGTATGTATAAATTGGTTATTTTAGCATTTCATTACACTACTGTGGGTTTTTTTTTGAAATATAATATATGAAGAATAAATACCATTTAAAAGCAACTACCGCATACCCAGATGTTTGAATCTTATAATTGCTTAGAAAACCTCCAAGATTATCCTGAGCTATATAAAAAGACCTATCTTTTCGGTACTGTCATGTCAGCAGAAGAGCTAATGGTCAATTAACTGCATCCTTCCATTGTGTTTCAGAAGGGTGGTAAATCTCTACTAACTGAAAAAGGAATTCTCACAGTATGGGTGCCATCACTACAAAAAGAACCTCACATCTTCTGCTCAGTTTCTCCAGTTTCTAATGTCTTGTTTCCCGCACAGCTCCCTCAGTATGCGGTAAGCAATTTGCAAAAGGTGAACTAATCCAAAAATAAATGCAACTTCAGAATGTTTGATTACCGTTCAGAAAAACAACTGACAATTAGCTGATTCCAACAAAGATTCATCATAAAACAATGTTCCTTACTGTGCTGAAACCCTATAAAAACTGCTTTGATACCAACTTCATCGTCCATGTCTTGTCTGTGTCACATAACTAGTTTCTGCCTTGCAGTAACTGAAGAAATGACAATCATAATTCCAGAGAAATATACTGATTGTCATGGGGCTGTAAATCTGCTGGGAGACAAAAGTAAATCTGCTGCAGAGAACAGTAAATACCAGCTGTGTTTCTAATTACACCTGTCTGCTCAGGGACAGTGGGATTTTTCTCTTCCTTGAAGACTACTCCTTTAGGAGAAACAATAAAAAAAGAAAGTTATGACCAGGAGCCTACTGAACAGGAGTACATTCAATTTAAGGACTAATACCTAAAAAAGGTCTTCCCTCACAATGCACCCTCAAATGGCTGTGGCAGGCTGACCTTGTTCAACTGCCAAGCACCCAACCAGCCAGCTGCTCTCTCACTTTCCTTCTTCAATAGGACAGTGGGAGAAAAGAAGATGGAAAAGCTCATGGGTCAAGATAAAGATAAAGAGATCCATTACCATCACATGCAAAACAGACTCAAGGACAAATTAATGTAGCACCAATTCAAAAATAGATATGGTTATGAGAAAAAGACAAATACTAAAACTAACCCCCCCAGCCCCCTACCCCTTCTTTCCAAGCTCAACTTAAATCCTCCATTCCCAACTCCTTCCCCAAGTGGCACAGAGGGGAGGAAGTATGGGGATTGTTGTTAGTTTGTGACCTCTCACTCTGCTGCTCCTTTGTCTGCACACTTTTCCCCTGCTCCAGCCTGGTTCCTCTCCACAGGCTGCAGTCCTTCAGGATAAACCCAGGAAGGAACCTTCTGAAGGCTGACAGTTCTGACAGTTCCTGTCAAGAGAACGTGATACTCCATGAGCTCCTCCATGTGCTGCAGTTCCATCTGTTCTGGCATGGAGTCCTTTGCAGCCTGCAGTGTAGATATCTGCTCCAGCACAGTCATCTTCACAGGCTGCAGGGAAATACCTGCTCCATTGTAATCTCTTCTATGGGCTTCAGGGGAATATCTGCTCAGGCACCTTGAGCACTTCCTCCCTCTCCATTTTGGAAAGCCTCTCCGATACAAACCCACTTTTAGCAGGTTCTAGCAAAGGAACCTTCCCAGTTTCCTGTACTCCCTATACCAATGTGAAAAGCTCTTACATTTGCAATGCTTTTACCTTCAGAGCACTCCTGGATCATTAAGTGCATCTTGCAGACTGTCTGGCAAGCTTCTAGATGCATCACAGAGTGAAAATTTATTGTTTTGATTCTTTCTGCTAGTTCGTTCCTCAAACTTCTTTCCTTCTATATTTCATCTGCCTGAATTTTTGATCCATTCATCATCTGAACGTGGGCAAAATTCTTCAGAATATGACAGTCACTTCTCAATCTTCTAGTCATGAAGTTCATTAAGTAAGCCTTACTGAAATTATATGTATTGATCCTCAGATTCCAATATGATGCCCTTGTATAGCGTTTGAACCACCTGTAAGGGTAAATGCTCTTGCCTGTCTTTTGAGCTTCTTTTATTTTCATTTTAAAACATTTCCTCATTTTTGTAACTGTCTTTCAGAAATTAGAGACAATTAGGGTGGATTTCGTGGATTAAGTCCCCATCTGCACCAGAGATACATGCATCAAGAAAATGAGAAGAGAGGTAAAACTGGGAAGGGCTTTTGTATCACCTCAGAACTGTTTCTTGTGGAGAGAAAAGCTAAACTGTGCTGAAGTCAGGGAAATGCAGTAATCATGTCAGAGTAAAGAAGTTTTCTGTAACTACAGGAGGAAATTATTTCAGGGGGAAGCCAGACAAGGTGAAAACAGATAGGGTTTCCACCTTTGTTATAGAGTGAAATGGAAGCCATTTGGTATAGAGACCACTGAAATCTTCTCTCAGGTTTTAACAGAACTGTGGAGAGTGATAGGCAGTATAATTCAGTGTACTCACACACCCCAGCATTAGCTCACCCAAGTCAGAAAGTAAGCAGAATGCTGATTAAATTTAGCCATAGTCAAGGATCAGCCCCTCAAGAAACAGGCTGTGGGACCCTGAGGTTTGAGAGGGGACAAAAATCTCCAGAACTGGTTTTCTGACTGTATAACATAACTATTAAATGTTGTCCCCTGGCCACAGGATGGATGGAAGAGTTTTGTGTCAATAGCATCATGTCTGATTATGGAGGAGATTTCACACACATGAAATAACAAGTCTGGCCTTTTATTTCAACCTGTTCCATTCACATATTGCATCCTTGAAAAGGTATGTAAGCTTATTAAGCTCAAGTTTAGTTCTTCAAATCTGCAAGATCAAGACAATGTTGGAGTGGCAGCAGAAACATCATACTAATTATTTTGGCTCATACTTCCTAAATGACACTTCTGCTAAGTAGCTCACCATCTTGAAAACTGTCCAAAAATTCAGCAAACTATAATAAAATAAAGCTATGTAGCAGCCAATTTCTGGCAATTACTTTGAGCAGTCTATTTTAAGACAAGACTTACAAGAAAACTCTAGATAAAATAGAGAAAAAATGGGATGTGACAAAAATCTCATTGCTCCATTCCTGTCTAACTTAATTTTTTTCCACAACAAGCTCTTACCTGTCTGTGTAATTAAATTATTAGTGATGTTACCAGTTCGGGACCCAACAACTCAGTTTTCAGGTGTCAATCACTTTTCAAAGAAAAAAAGCCATAAAATGAACGATGGTGTAGCCTTAATAATGCTGGCAATGAAGCAGCTCTTTTACATTCTTTCAGAGAACAATAAAGACAGGGTTTCTTTCACTTAGAAATAAAACACAAGCTGCAGCAATCTGAGTCTGGGTTAAGGAAAAAAAAAAATTAGAAAACAAAATCAAGGTTTACGAAATGTAGCTGTGAGCAAATCAGGATTTTACAGCACATACTAAAAGGCTACGTGTTCACAAGGATTATTCCCTGCAAGGAATAACATGGGACAAAGAAAGTAATACTGGCTTTTTTTTTAGATACTGCTTGATAAAATTACATAAATTATTACCTGATGTACTTGTCTGTGAAAGCATGGAATTGCATCTGATGACCCAGGAAATCCCTTCTATTTAACATCTATAATTAATGTTCATAATTCTGCTAACATCTCCTTCATGCTAACAGTGGGTTTGTTATTAGCAATGAGCTTCCAACAAGAATCCTACACTGTAAATATCATACAGATTTAATCTCAAAAACTGGCATCTACACTTTAGAGGAAAAATGTTCTACATTTGGATGGGAAAAGGAGTTTGGAAATCTTGAATTTATGCCTTTGTGTTCTGTAGGGTGCAGCAATCACAGCCAAGCAATGTTAAGAAAAGAACTGCAGGGATTTTTTGGAGATGACTAGATTATATTATAGTAACTTTCTGAGACTACATTACATTATAGTAACTTTCTGAGACTACATTACATTAACTTTCTGTTGCCTGTTGTTACAAGAATTCATGTTTCAGATTCAGAGAAGAATATAGAAGTAATCTTTGAACAGAAATGTAAAATGAAAGTGGTCAAACAGTATGGAAAAATGCCATTGTTTCCACATGTTATCACATGGTTTTCTCCTCCTCTGGATAATATCCATGTCAACATGAATGGCATTTTTTCCCCACAATATTATTTTGTGATATTTATTACAGACCCTACTTTTTGCACTCATCCACTCCTGGAAAAAAGCACCTTAACAATGCATACACTTAATGTTCTTACATTTTAGTGACATAGCATCTACTGCTAGTAATGGAAGACAAATCCCATTGCAATAACTATTGTTTTAGATAATGCATAATAATATTAATACATGTTTAATAAACATCATAGGAATATTAACATTTGAAATGCTTTCAGTGACTTATCTTCAATGGTTCTGCCATTTCTTCACCCATTCCTACGTCCCCATGTTGTCTCAGAGACAAGCAACACTGAACTTTGACAGACCTGCTTCTCACACAGCAGAAAAACTGTTTCACAAGTAACAATATCTACATTTTGTGAAAGATCTCTCACCTGTCAGTTTTTAATGGTTCAGGAAGCCTGTAAAATAGAATTCTGTGTTACATATCTTGTCCAAATGTATCAGCACTGCATGCCAGCTACATTCTTTACTTGATAAAAATAGGCATAGTAATTGCATACAAATGGCTTCACCACTGAGGGCCTGCTCTGTATGAGCATTTGCACTTGTATTCATTAGAGGTTTTCATTAGTCTCTGACTGCTCATCATGCTGCCTTATCTTACTGAACATAAGAAGAAAACACCACAGAACACATTTGTGTTTCCTACATATGAATTCCTAAATTTAGCACTAAAATGCTCAGATTAAAGAAAATAACATTTATCTTTGAACTCCATTAAGCTCTCAGCTTGATCTATCTCAGTATTTATTGTGCAGTCCTCATGTTGTTGTACATTAAAAACGACAAACTGTAATTAGAAACTGCTTGAAATCACTGATAGGGTTTTATTTTTCTGTTTGTTGTATGAAATCTTATGATCTTCAAGACAGATCTTACCTTTCTGGTTTTAAAGATGAAAGTGAAAGCCTTCTATGCTAACCATTTTCATGCTGCAGTTTGCATTTCTCACACTTCTCGTCTTTGCTATATTATTTACTACTTTTTATTTCTTTTCACTTAAAAATCCTTATTAATGTGCAAGACCTCATAACTTCAGCCACATGAAAATACAATGCCTTGTATGTGAAAGGTGCACCACTACATTTCAGCTTTTAATCTCCAAAGAAACTTACCTTTAAGATTCCTACATCTAGTGTATTATAACCACTAAAATTTTCACTAATTTTTCTATTGTTATTTTCCTAACTTCTTGGCTAGAAACTCCACTACATTCAGTTCTGAAGCCTGAATTGTTTCTTACATATTTGTGACAGCAGAGTATGTCTACCCTCAGAAGCAGAATCTCCAGGGCACCTACATTTCTGCTGTAGAATCTACCTTACACTACCCTGCTGCAGGCAGCATGGAGGTGGTTGGAATCTAAACCCAGAAAAATTCTCCCACTGGATTTTCTGTAACTCTCACTGGTCCTCATGTTCTGTGGGTGGACAGTTGCATGCAAAAGACATTAAAAATGTTGTTTCCACTCTCTGTATCACTACCCAGAGCATCTGCCTGGAATGATGGTGACTCAGATTGAAGTTTTCTTGCCAGCTGTTTATAAAACAACCACAAAAACATAGATCAAATTTTTCTTACAGGACAGCTTGCTCTTTTTTTAAAATAACAAATATTCATTGGTCTTCCAACTACAGACTAAAAGACCTACAGAATTGCCTCCAATTTAATTTAAACACTTAATATAAACTGAGCAATAATCTGTACAAAATAGAAACGAGCAGACGAGTAGGACAGCAGGATTTGCAGTTTCTATTACTTTGCCATGATGCAGTACTACTAAAATTCATGAAAGCCTTCTCAGAAGGTACATCCTCTATCACAACTGTCCAAAGGTTATTAAAGTTGGTTATCAGCAAAGACTGCTTGTAATAGCCATGTTATTTCTAATACTACCCTAAAAATCGTATTTAGCTAAGACTGAATCACTGAGTGACAAACCAAATTATTTTCCCTATACAAATCCAAAATTAGTCACTTCAATATTTTTTTCCCACCTTCCCATTACATACAAGTGCACTATAAAAGAAAAAAAAAGACAAAAACACAAAGCAAGAACAAAACAAAAACCCTGAAAGTAAAATATGAACAGCTGTGATTCATTTGATTTAATTTTAAGTAATTTTCTTTTATCCTCAACTAGGCTAACCATCACCCTGCACAATAAGGCAATAACATCAGAAATTAAGTTGTTCTGCAGCTTACTTCAAACTCTTCTCACTTTATGACAAATGGAATAATTACAAAATGCCCATAAGACATGAATTTTAACTGCTATTTCTATACCTGTATCTCTGCCTTTATCCTAGTCCATGTTCCTCTGCAGACACCACTGCACGTAATTCTTTCACAGACTGACAAACACAGAAATCCATAACTGTAGGGCTTGGTAGGCCCAGTGTGATGAATAATTTCTCTTGGCGAGTCTCTCTTATGTGGGTAACAGGCTCTAAAACAGGTCCTGAGGCACCAGTTGGCTCTGAAGGCAAAAATTCCACTAGTCAATATTAGGACTTCTGTTAGTATAGAAGAGGTTAAAATTAATATAAATGGGAAAAAAAAAAAAACAAATACTTGGAAAAACAGTATGATGTAGTCATGATTGCAAAGTGAATGATGAAAACACATTAATATTACATTTACGATTAAAATAAAAGATAGATTATGAGATAGAGGCTATGATACAGAATATACCAGCTTCCCTAAGTGCCTAAATCTTACAACAAAAATTAATATTTTCTACCCTTCCTGTCTTCGGGGTTTTGTAAGTGATTGCCTTTTACATTGGATTTATTAGTCTTCTAAGAAAATGTGGGTTAGATTCCAAGAAGGGCTCTTTTAGTGCTGTTCAACTGACAGTCTAAGAAGCAACACTACAAAAGGGCAAAGCAAGTGAAACTTTTCTCCATTTTTATTTCTACTCTCAGGAGACACATGTAACCCACACAGCTACAAAGGTCAGATATTGAAACTACATCATTAATTAGGTATCAATTAATTTACATGGATAATTTAGTGATTAATTATGGCACCTCATAAATATGCAAACAGGAGATGTTACTGATTTTTTTACTTGCCAAATCTGGTACACAACATTCCTACTTAGAAACAGCATGCCTGTCTTTATTTCTTGTAAGAAGTTAAGTATTAGAAGAAATAAAGTTTCAGAACTGCATGGAAAAACAAAAAAAAAAACAAAAACATGCAGTTCAAAGCTTATAGAGAGATCTATGACTATGTCTTACAAATTTTAGTCAGGAATGTGGCAAGCATGTTTAAAGCTTGGATTTTTCCATAGCAACCATCATAAAATGGAAAAAGGAGCTTCTGAAGAATTACATCATAAAATATTTGCAATATTTTCAATACAGCATGACTCTTACACCATGAGACATAAATCAGTGCCAGCTTTCTGCATTTTTCCGATTCCTTGGTGTGGCCTGTGATGGCACAGAAAATCAGCTGAACATACACCTAATATTTTGGGGGTTCAGGATCTGTTGATAACTGTGGTGACCCTATTCAAGATGAAAACTTTTCACACTCAGAATCACCACTTCCCTTCTGCTCTTCCTGACAGTATCAAGAGGGAGTATCAAAAGAGCTTAGAAAGTCCTGAAGCCCTAAGCAAACCAAAGCAAGTGAAAGGAATTAATCCCTTCATCTCCCTAACTCAGGACATTCAGCAGATGGTCACAGCACACCACCACAGATGTAGATGAAAAACAATAATCCAGCCCAACTCTTCTTTTCCTTATATGCCTGTCAGAAAGGAAAAGACACCAGAAAATCAACCCCATCCCTTCTTTCCTTCCAGTGAGTCACAGAAGTGATTATCATTGAATCAATGACAGTGAACACCAGCCATCAAATCAGTAGTGTTTATGTTATTAAACAGCTTAATACATGCATGCTGCCATGGTGCAAAAGCCCTTCCTCTCCATACTGTGCTTTTCTTCCAGGTAACAAAATTTATTGCCAACAAAATTGCAATAACTAAAAATGACCCTTAATTTTCATTCATTATAAATGAAGTTATGATGAAAAGCTAACTGTATACCTTGATATTAATACCACTGAGCTGTCATATCCACACCCTTTTAAAAAAAACCACAAAGCTGTAACAATATTTGAAATATAATAGTTCAGGGTGTATCATATTCAGCAATTAAATGAAAAAGCAACCAAAATTATCCCTTCCTCTTTTTTTTTATTTATCTGTTGATAAAACAACTAATTAGATCACTAATCAAAACCAAACAGTCAATGACTAGAAAGCTTGATATTCAAAAACTGCAGCATTTTGCATATAGCTTCTATACAGCTAGCTCTGTTCCTCTTCCATTTATCCAAGAAAGAGAAGTGTGAAATAAATATTAATAAATTTTCATTAAAAATTAATTGGGAGAAGCTAGAGAACAGAGCAAACTTATTTTAGAGGGGGAGGAAAAAAAAAATAAAGACCTTAATTGAACTCCAAAATTGTAAACTACAAAAAAAAAGTGCTTTTTGTTTTCATATAGAAGTGGTTTAAAATCACTGCTGACCACAGTAAATATTTAATAACTGTATCATCAGTGTGGCTGCAGTTTCCATGCACACAGTTCTTCAGGGGATGACAAATGGAGAATATATCCAGTCAACACTTTCTGGACTACAGAGAGAGTAAATACCAGTTTTAGAGGTAAGGGAAGTCAATGTTCTAAAACAAGAGAGCATAAATCTCATTAATATATTAAACACTTCTGAAGATCACATTAGACCTATAAACACATGAAAAAAATATCTTTTTTCCAAGTCACAAAACCATAGAATCATAGAACGTTTTAGGCTGAAAGGGACCTCTAGAGGTCATCTGGTCCAACCTCCCTACACAAGCAGGGACATCTCTAATTAGGTCAGGTTGCCCAGGGTCCTATCAAGCCTGACCTTGAATTACTCCAGAGTTCGGCCCTCCACTACCTCTCTGGGCAGTCCATTCCAATGATCTATTATTCTTATATTAAAGATTTTTTTTCTAATATCAAGTCTAAATCTATCCTTCCCTAGTTTAAAACCACTACTCCTTGTCCTATCACTACAAGCCCTTTGGAATAGACCTTCCCCTGCCTTCGTGTAGGCCCCATTCAACCTGTTTCAAACACTGGTTGAGGAATTCCCTTGGGATACAGTCCTAGAGGGCAAAGGGATCCAGGAAGACTGGACTTTTTCAAGACAGTTCTCTTAGGGGCACAGGAGCAGGCTGTCCCCATGTGTCACAAGAGAAGCTGGGGGGGGAAACGACCAGTGGTGTGGCTGAACAGGGAACTTCTGCTAGAACTTAGGAGGAAGAGGAGAATCTACAACCTTTGGAAGAAGTAGTAGGCTACTCAGGAAGAGTATAGGGATTTAGTTAGGTCATGTAGAAAAAAAAATCAGGGTGGCAAGAGCTCAGCTGGAACTCAGCCTGGCCACCACTGCAAGGGATAATAAGTGTTTTTACAAATATACTAACAACAAAAAAAGGCTCAGGGAGAATCTCCCCATCCGTTACCGGATGCGAGGGGGAACTCTGCTACTAAGGCTGAGGAAAGGCTGGGGTACTGAATGCCTTCTTTGCTTCAGTCTTTAACAGTTGGTCCAGTCACCCTCATGGTATTCAGTCCCCTGAGCTGGAAGAAAGGGATGGAGAACAGAATGATCCCCTCACGATCCAAGAAATAGCAATGAAGAACCTGTTAAGCCAGCTGGACATCCACAAGTCTATGGGGCTGGATGAGAGGGTGCTGAGGGAGCTGGTGGAGGAGCTTGCCAAGCCTCTCTCCATCATTTACCAGCAGTCCTGGTTAACGAGCGAGCTTTCTGCAGAGGGATCTAGACAGGCTGGAGCAATGGGTTTAGGTCAACTGGATGAGGTTTAACAAGGCCAAGTGCCAGGTCCTG
Source organism: Merops nubicus (assembly GCF_000691845.1). Classification (NCBI taxonomy): domain Eukaryota; kingdom Metazoa; phylum Chordata; class Aves; order Coraciiformes; family Meropidae; genus Merops; species Merops nubicus. The sequence continues at coordinate 60,031 of NW_008626317.1, forward strand.
CACTTGGGTCACAGCAACACCAAGCAACCCTCCAGACTTGGGGAGGAGTGGCTAGAAAACTGCCTGGCAGAAAAGGACCTGGTGGTGTTGGTGGATAGCAGAAGGAACACGAGCCAGCAGTGTTCCCAGGTGGCCAAGAAGGCAAATGGCAACCTGGCCTGTATCAAAACTGGTGTGACCAGCAGGAGTATGGAGGTGATCATGCCCCTGGACTTGGCACTCATGAGACTGCACGTGGAGTACTGGTTCCAGTTTGGAGAATCACAGTATAAGGAGATTGAGGTGCTGGAGCAGGTCCAGAGAAGGGCAATGAGGCTGGTGAGAGGGCTGGAAAACATGCCTTATGAAGACTGGCTGAAAGCACTGGGGTTGTTTAGTCTGGAGGAGACTGAGAGGAGACCTCATTGCTCTCTACAACTACCTAAAAGGAGGTTGTAGGGAGGCTGGTGCTGTTCTTTTCTCCCAAATTACTGATGATAGGATAAGGGGAAATGGCCTCAAGTTGCCCCAGGGAAGATTTTGATTAGATATTTGGAAGAATTTCTTCACTGGAGTACTGGTTCCAGTTTGGAGAATCACAGTATAAGGAGATTGAGGTGCTGGAGCAGGTCCAGAGAAGGGCAATGAGGCTGGTGAGAGGGCTGGAAAACATGCCTTATGAAGACTGGCTGAAAGCACTGGGGTTGTTTAGTCTGGAGGAGACTGAGAGGAGACCTCATTGCTCTCTACAACTACCTAAAAGGAGGTTGTAGGGAGGCTGGTGCTGTTCTTTTCTCCCAAATTACTGATGATAGGATAAGGGGAGATGGCCTCAAGTTGCCCCAGGGAAGATTTTGATTAGGTATTTGGAAGAATTTCTTCACTGAGAGAGTGGTTAGACACTGACTTCCTGGCTAGAGTCAGTTCAATAGATATACAATGTTTGGGGGAATTTTTTTAAATCAGAAGAATAAGTTGATCTGAAAAAGCAGCATCTAATTATATGTCCACAGATGATAAAAATCAGGACTTTGAAGAGCTCCTTCATACATTCTGCAGTTGGTAAACAAATATTTTTCACAAGGAAGTGGCTAAGAAACTCCCATTACTATAAAATAAATATTACTATAAACAAAATGAACACCACCATACCTGTGAGAAGTTTCTCTGATAATGTAACAAACAAAGACCATATCCTTCTACAGAGCACAGAAGGTTAAGAGAAGTAATGATAATTACATGTTTAGAAGAGAAAGTATTCACTGACTACAGCTGAAAACATTACGATACATTTGCTGGGAGATGAATTTTGCACAGGGATTTAAAAATCCAGAAACTGGAAATGATGCAAACCCCATATTTCATACAATCATGGAGATTATGTCTTGTCCAGTAGTTTCCACAGAGACTGAGTAAATTACAACTGTCTTTATTTAAGAGGGAAAAAAAAAAAAAAAAAAAAAAAGAAGAATTAGGACCGCTATAAATCTGAGTCTTACAAACAGGTACAGTGCAAGTGTTTTGGCCTTTCAGGTGAAAAAAAATCTCAGTATTATTTATTCAAGTCAGATGAGTTTATTTTATTCATTCTGGGCATTAGCATAATACCAGCAGAACTCCTCAAAAGTTCTCTAATGAATTAGCTGCAGAAGAGTCAACAAGCCACTGGACATTTATTTGACATAAGATGAGCATGGATTTAAGTTACCATTCTACTGATATGTTGACAGACTTAATTTCTTCAAACTAAGCCCATTTAGGCTTTTTTGTAATTATTCCCAGTCTCCTCAAGTATTGTACTGTATTAAATTACAGTAGAAGTTATAGTCTTGCATGCAGTACAAAGAAAACAACTCATATATGAATGACAGCACTAAGCACAAAATACTTGATTTTTTTATACAAGTGCAAATGGATACAGTCTAGAAATAATTGTCACTGAGTACAAATATTTTAAAACTACACGCATTTAGGAGAATTCAGCAGTCTGACATCTCAAAAAGAGAGATCTCGTCATGCAAGCTGAGACACAAACACTAAACAAAACCAGGATCCATTTGTTGGGTATTTCCTATGCTGCAGTTTTGGAATCAAGTGAAATATCAGCAGTTTAAGTGACGTTTTAGTCCTTCAGCTACTGAAATTCTTCTGGATTCAAGGACACAAATGTTGCAGCTAGGGTCTGGCGTTCGGAAGAAATCGCGTTGTACGGAAAGTTAGGACATACCCCCCTCTAGTGGCAGCTAATGGTATTTACTTTGTAACGCAAGCAGGCGGAAGTGACGTTATAAACCTAGACTATAAAATGCTTTGTTTAGCACGAATAAACGCCATTTGCTATCCACCACATTGGTGTCTGTGTGCACGTGGTCCGAGCGGCCGGGGATTGGCCTTCGTACCATTTCCTGAACCAGGTCGCTGCGTTGTTGATACGCAACACACAAATATTATAAAAAAACAAGAGAAGATTGTTCATGTTGTTAACATAAGACTCTAGAGAGTGCACAGCTGTAGTTTTAGTGCCATGAAAGCTAAAAAATTAAGCAACAAGTGCATTAGGACAGCATCATAGCCAGGAGCTGGCTAATGGGGAAATAATTCCAAAGGTTTTCTGTATCTACCACTGACTTGCTATCGAAATGGGGAAGTGAACACAACTCAAGGCTGAGCACACCCCTTTCCTATCACATGAGCTTGTTAACTGTGGTGCTGCTTCACGTACTTACCAAGCTGCAACACCACCAGATTGCACTGCATCCTCTCACTGCAGTGGATGCCAAATACAGTTTATCTTATTTCTTTCCCTTCCCTCACTATGCCTTTTGTGAGGATGATGTACTTACATCCTTGTTTCCCAAGGTTTAGGAATATATTTTTGTATTGATAAGTGGAAAAAAAAAGGTGAAGATTTCAAGAGGCAGACTGACAGTCTGACCTCTGTGTCAAAAGTACCTCTCAAAGAGGTAGGCCACATATCTGGATGGCAACTTCACATCAGGTCATATAAGAAAATATTTTATCCTCAGACAGGAAGTAGGTTTCTGTACAATGAAAAGAGTAAGGGTAAGTAAATTATTCCAAAAATGGGATTAGAGGATGAATTTTAGTCATCTGCATATGATTTGCTGCATACTACTGAGTCTCTCTCATTCCAAGGCAGCTCTTGTCATCTTACTAATATTCAAGCTCATGCAGGCACTTAGATTTTGGCATGTTATGACAGAGAATTAAAACGATGCTCAGCTGAAGAAGCGTAGTTCATGACATTGTAAGTATACAAATTCCTCCTCTTCAGAACACTGAAAATGAGATGCAAAGAAGGGGATTTGTGACATGCACTGAAAGGTGACATGCCTCAGCCCATCAACAGGAAAAAAAAATGAAGAGTTAGGAAAAACTGAATGCCTTCACATTTTGGCAATTTAGAAATCTCAGTAATCCAGAACATGACTCTGCAGTCTGGACTAAGAAACATTAGTTTTTCTTGTATGCAAACAGCAACTGGCTTGTGTTTTTTTTTAATACATGAGTGATTTAGCCACATGTTTTAAAGTTAGAGAACATGTACACTTGGGTTGATCTCCTCTACCTTCCCCTGCTGAGACCTCATCTACATGAGAGCTGTAGTCCTGTGAGGGTAAGAAAGCACATGCCAGCTTCTGTTCAGCACAGTGGTGACTCTCTGGTAAAAGGGAGTTCAGTGCTGTAGTTCTCCATGGCGTCTCTATAGCTTTTGGATCACAGCATCACTAGCTAAAACATGTCCAGGCCATGAGCAGCAGGAAGTCAAATTTTTCTTTCCTGCAGAGGAACCTTCAACATCCGCTTCAATTCCTTTGTCTTCTCCTCAGCATTCTGAGTGGCAAGTTCCTTGGTCGAGCAATGCCCAGCTAAGCAAGAATCACAGGCAACTTTCTGTACACTTAAAAGCTGCTAGTTTTAATCTCCTCAAGCTGAGGAAATCCTAAAATGCAGTGCTCAGAGTTCCAGTGGCAAAAATATGCCAAAAGTTGAATGGATCCTCCCTTCTGTCCACGTTTTTTTAGTGTACCACCTGAACAAGTCAAATATTTGAATTTATAGGCATTAGAACTGTCTTCTTTCTGGTACCTAGCCCTAAAGCTCTGTCGTAGATGATGATTAAACTAAGCAGGGAAACCTAGACAGTGACATTTCTAGAGAGGAATATAAAAGAAAGAGCTTTACATTCCTACAGTAAATTTACTAGCAAAAATAGAAGTGCACATAGTATTTGGAGTGCATTTCCAATAAAAGTTAGCAACTTAATCGTCCTCTAAATAAAAAATGGACATATAAATCCCATTATAGAACAAATCCAGGAAACATAAACAGATTCAGTCACTGGACATAACTTCAACAAAAGGCAACAAACATCAAAAAATAAGGAAACTATGACAAAAACAAACAAAAGGAAAAAAAAAGATCACAACACCACCAAACTACAACCCAAAACACATGAGCACCTGTCTTCTTGGATGAGAAAGAGAAAGAGCTTACAATTAAACAGAACTAGGAGCAAAGAATAATCATAGAATCATAGAATCACGATGGTTGGAAAGAACCTCCAGGATCATCAACTCCAGCCTTCCTACCAACATTTCCCTAACCACTAGATCATAGCCTCAAGTGGCACACCTACTCATTTTTTGAACACCTGCAGGGATGATGACTCCACCACCTCCCCAGGCAGCCCATCCCACTGTCTAACCATTCTCTCAGTGAAGAAATTCTTCCTAATATATAATCAAAAATCTTCCCTGGGGCAACTCGAGGCCATTTCCCCTTATCCTATCATCAGTAATTTGGGAGAAAAGAGTAGCACAAGCCTCACTACAACCTCCTTTTGGGTAGTTGTAGAGAGCAATGAAGTCTCCTCTCAGTCTCCTCTTCTCCAGACTAAACAAGTCCAGTTCCTTCAGCCAGTCTTCATAAGGCATATTTTCCAGCCCTCTTACCAGCCTCATTGCCCTTCTCTGGACCCACTTCAGCACCTCAATGTCCTTCTTATTCTGTGGTGCCCAAAACTATGCTGACAATAAAATGACATACTGAAAAATAGCTGTAAAAGGCATCACATCTTTGGTGGTATAAGAGCTCAAATCAGCCGTTAGTTTCAAAGGCCAGTCTTCAGCCAAACTGAAGGCTGACAGCAGATTAACCTTGGGTGCAGAATCCAGCTTGCCAGAAAAAGTCTAAACCAGCCTGGATTTGTGCATCTTCAAATCAAGGCCTGGAAATTTTAAAACAGATAATTTTTTAAAACCATACATTCTGAAATCATAGAATTGAAAAAAAATTGGCTTGTACTATAACAATAAAAAATGGTTTTATTCCAAATGGTTTAGATATATGAACCCAGAGGTTCAAAAATTAAAAGACACCATTTATCAAGACCAAAATGAGATTTTGTTACTTAACTAAAACATTCTGTTGCACTCAAAGGGCAGGGTGATATTTGAGACTCTGGCAAAGACAGTTTGTCTTCTCAAATGCTTGCTGCTGAAGAAGTCTATCAAATTTTAATATTTCTGTTAACTCAACATTGGAATTTGACAATTGATCTACAGCATTATCACCAACTGACATATACTCACTTGATTATAATATTCACGTTAATGAAAAAAAGAATTAGGTTATTTTTTTTATTTATTAATCATGCAGGTCAGAGCAGTGCAGTGCTAGTAAACCACTGATGAGTAAGTACTGTCAAACTTGTCAGACAGTCCTCTGTATAATATTTAACAGTTTGACACTAATATGCTTCAGTTTGAATGATCCTGTGTGGAGCTAACATGTGCATACTAACAGTTGCAATTCTGCACTGGATATATAATTAGAAATTAGTCACATAGTAAGAAAATCAGCATTTAAAAGGGCATAGCTTAACATCAGTACATAAACCCAACATACAGCACAAATTGTATTACACTGAACAGCAAGCACATGGATTAAAATGAAAAGATGTTTTTTCAAAATTAATAAAAAAGTCTATTTTACTTTTTACTTCAAATAGCCACCACAGTCCCAATGCTTTCTTTCCAGCATTCTACAGCAGTCCCTCAGGACACAAAACAAACACACTAAACAGTTCCGAACACATATCTGTGCTACAGCAATTTACACTGTAAAAAAATTTCTTCTCTTCTACACATTCCTTGCTCCCATTGATGCAGGACTTCACCAGCATTACGAAACACCAAAAAAAAAGGACATTTGCCAAATCCAAATTTTTAGGTGGTCATGTACATGTATTTTAATTTATATTAACCTGGAACCTGAACAGTCACATAATTCTGATAACTTAAACTGGAATTCATTATAGCATCTTTACTGCAGTCATTTGTACACTCTAAGGCAGTTCTGAAGTCATTATAAGGGAGCAAGATGGGAAGGGACTGGAAATTGTTATATGCATCCTCATACACTGTTGCTCCACAGAACATAGCTGTTTAAAGCTATCAGAAGTGAAGAGGACAAAGAAAAGTTTATGTGGGTCATTCATAGTCAGACCAAACAGCTGTATAATGCCCAAAAAGTTGAAAGTTATGTGCTATGCATTGCATCCTTAGTCCCTTATCTGACACCAAAAAGTTTAGCTTCCAAGCTGGCTACAGAATCATTCCCTTTTCTCCAGGCCTAACTCTAGAAGAGGACACTATTTCACACAAAATTATCAAAGCACCAAAAACAGCTTGAATCAAATCACAAGGAGAAGTTAAGCCATATCTCTATTACCAAAGTAACACATCTAGCATTTATCTCTCAAGAACATCACTCAAGAATAAGTTTATCATAAGAAAACACATATACTAGCAATGAAAACATTAGCTTCCCCCCCCCCGCAATACTTAAACTAGTTACTGAGCCAAGAACTGACACCTGGGACTGTGTGGACTGTGTGCTCATCTTCCCAGTTCTTCAACCCTGACAGAGGAGCAGAGTCCTCAATGTGGACCTACAGTCTCTATTCTGACTTCACTCTAGTGGAAACTTCACTATCCTGAGATTATTCCTATCACAATCTTGGCATTGTTCAATATAGAGAAGAATTTTCCGGAGAATTTATTGTGAATCCTTCACTCTTTTGATGCAGGTTTGGCCTTTAGATTAAATAATTGATCATCACTGAATTAGATGGTGAGACTGAGTAACATATGTATCATACTAAAATCTACCAGTATTTTTTCTACTCCCTTTACCACTTTTTCTCAAGCCCACAATTCCATCACCAGCAGGCACTGCAGAGATGGAGTTACCCCTTCCCACACAGCACTTCCCCATTGTCATCAGATGGACACTAAGAACAGGCACTTGTCATGCAATCCTAACCACACCTTGACTGAACAAAGACTATTAATCATCTAGATCATTTTTCCACTGATTAATATTAAAGGTCTGATGCCACAAAGAAATATGGAACACTTCTCAAAAACTAAACCAGAAATTGAAAAACCTCCACTATTTTCTACAATAAATTTGTTGAGCTACATGAACAAAATGTGCCAATACTGCTAATAAGGTAAAAAATAATTATTTTAGTTATTTTTTTTTTAAATTGCTCAAATAGATACAGACTGATCATCCTCCTCGACAACTTAGAAAAATTCTTGTGCAATATTTTTAAGTACTAAAACCAGTTATTATTTAAAAACTTATGCTAGTAGAGTTGCCAATGCAAAAATGGCAGTCACAAAAATAGTAGTCATAGTAGCTATGAAATTATAGTTGCAACAGTGTGCTTGGGAGAGATTATGAATTACATTGAAAAAAAAAACAAAGCCTAAAAGAGTCGTTATCGTTTCTCAAAGATTCAGCAAACCTTAGGATGTGTTTTTTAAGAAACACAAAAGAGCGATATACCCGAGTATGAAGAGCAGCACTATAAATGAGCTAGACTAAAAATAATCAAAAACATCTCTCTCACCTTATAATGTCTTCATGTGTCTTCAGATAGTATTTTAATATTTTTGTATAGGTGGGGTGTAACTTAGTGTTCTTCTAGAGTTCTATAAAAAATTAAAATGTAACAGAACACAGTTTTGGTTGATCTTGTCATCAGTGGACTGTGGGTGTCTATGCCTGCTTTGAAAGAGTCACTGGCACTACCTCAAAAAGCACCAGATCCTCCATTTGCATAAGTAGGGTGTTATATGTGAGATTTTTTTTTTCCTTTTCTTTCTTTTTTGATGACTACAGATTTATGGTACTAAATGATTTTTTTCACAGATGGACAAAAAATCCTGAGAATCCTCTAGATGTCAGTGAGGAGCTCACTAAGTATCTAAGAGTTTATCCAGGACTGTTGGACATGCTCTGATAAAGTCATGGAATGGCTGAGGTTGGAATTGTCTTCTAGAGCTCATCTAGTAATACACCTCCTGTGAGCTCTTCTCATTTGCACCATCAGTACCACAGGACACGTGGTCTGACAGGAGAAATTACACTAGAGCTGTCCCAGACACACTTCTTCCTATCTCTGGTCTGACACAGTGAAAAATTCAACTGCAGATAATCTAAGAAAAATAAGGAACTACTATAAATAGCTACTTATCTGCTAGAAAATTTCCCTGATTACTCTTTAGTGAAGATGTTGTAATTATCTTAAATCTGGTTTATGCAAGAGGAATGGATACAAGTATTTACATTGCACAGATGAATGAAACAGAGGGAATGCAAATACTAGAATCCAGCCTCTTCTCCACACAGTGGATAACAACTGATGGCTTTCCCCCACACCTAAGGGAAGTTAGAATTGCGATCAGCACATAACATACTTCCCAGTAAATATTTTAAAAAAGAAAAAAGATCAGTAAAACAAAGTAACTGCCAAAGATGCAATATATTCTAAGTAGTAAATCCCAATCTCACTATGTTAATTTGCTATTTTGAATTATAATAAACACTTCAGCTAAACACGAACACACTGTAATATTTCAAAAATATGTCATTCAGTTAAGATCTCAACACTTCCTCCAATCCCAAGAACTGTAAAATAACTAAAGTTAGCTTTACAAAAAGAAACAGATTTTTACTGTCAATAAAAGATCAAAAGATTCCAAACTTTGGAATTCCCTTAACAGTGAAAAATCTTTTTTTAATTTCTAAACAAATCTAGAAATAAAAATATAAACCTGTAATTAATGTGGTATTGGAGCAGTACTCTACAAAAAAAAACCAAAAAAAACTATCCAGCAATAGATAATTGTTGTGTCATTCCAATCATGTATTTCAGAAAACTCATCAGTAATTGTCAATAAAACAAAAAAACTTCCTACAGGGTACTAATTTACCTATAAAATTGAGTTTCAAAATAAAGAAAATCTGTACCATGAGTCCTTTCATCAAGGAATGCATAGCAATGGGGAGCCCAAGTCATAACTTTCTGCTGAATAGTTGAGAAACACTGTGCAATTATAAGAGACTTTGCTTTGTATTGGACTCATTAGAATCATAAGGTTGAAGATTACTTTTCAGTCTGTAGTAATTGCATTTTGTCGACATCTGATTAGTCATGCTGGTCTTAAATGCTGACAAGGCCATTAATAAGGTGGGAATTAATAAATTAGGTAATTTAGAGTATTTTTGAGTAAATAAATCTTTGGAGTAATTACTCTATGTAATGTCATTTTAAGACAATGAATATGGCATTTTTGTACTAAAAAATGTTTTTAGTAATGTAAATACATTGATATTTTTTGAAACAAGTAAACAAGTCACAAAAAGGTCAGCTAGATTATACTGTTTAAAGGAAAATACTTACAGATTATTAATATATTAAGTAGATCAAATAGCTCCTACAACACCTTTACACTATGGCAACATTACCTACTTCTACAGAATGGCAGGCTAAAAAAGACAGGGGATGGGGGGGGCAACAGAGGATTGTTTTGAGATTTAATGATTAAATAATTGTCACAGATTACCAGGTAGGAAGGGACCTTATGGATCATCTAGTCCAACCTTGCTCAGCAAAAGCATGGTCTAGACAAGATGGCCCAGCACCCTGTCTTAAGTGTCCAACATTGGAGAATCCACAACTTCTCTGGAGAGATTACTGCAATGGCTGATTGTCCTCACTGTGAAAAAATCTCATCTTTTGGCCAATTGGAACATCCCCAGGAGTAACTTGTGTCCATAATCATGCTTAAGTATCTCATTAGAAGTTATCATGGGCTGGAAATATAAATTTGCTAATTCATTAGTGTCTAGAATCCCAAAATTCCAGTAGCCAATAAACTCTGATTTTTCCTCCTTCAAAGACAAGAATATCACAGCATAGGTGAAGACCCCTCTGATACAAGCAGATGAATAAACAATGTTATATAGCAGTAAACAGAGAAATGGAAGCTTTCATAATGCAAACATGAAATAAATTTTATTAGAAACAAATAATGAATTTGAATTGTTCAAATTCTAACATGGACATATCCCAAAATGTTACCTTCATCTTATGTTCTAGAAGAGGCAACACTGACTTCAATAAAGTTATTACTATACATTGTAGTTACCAGTGCAGTTGTAAGAGATTCTGATTTCAATAGCTATTCAGAGCAAATGGGTTTCTGTCTTTCAAAGAAATAGTCCTTCTTTATGGGTGCAAAGGTATTCCATAAAGAGTGCCTTACTATTGTTCCAGTTAAACATCCATGAACTGTGGCAAGAGAAGACTAATTCCTTTACTGATCATCAGAAAAGTTAATTATACAGCTAATACTATTTCAAAGTCATCTAAACCAATGCAAAATTCACAGCAAGAAAAAAAAAAAACATTTTGAATATCTGCAAGGAATAAATTAACCACAAAGCCCCACAATACTCTTGGACTATTTTTGCCACTAACTTCAGAAAAGCTTTCTGTCTGTTTTTAAGGAATTTTTTTTAGGATCCTATCTCTAGCTTCTCATTGTGTTCTTCACATACACGTGGAGTATGCAGAAATCTTCTTGCCTTACCTCTACTCTAAAATTCAGAAAAAAAAATAATGCTCCTTTGCTCTTTCATTTTGAGTTGAAAGACTGTAATTTTCTTTACTGTCTTAAGTTATCTACCACTGTGCATCATCATCAATGTCAGTAAGATTGCTTTTGATAAAGTTAAAACAGGTGAATTTGTTCTTAGGCTCTATGACCTCCAGAGAATGGAAGAACCCTCCAATGATTAGCTGATAAAAAAGGCTTATGTGGAAGGAGCTTTGTGTTCCGTTCTCATTCAGCACTTTCGCATTTATCAAATCTTTGCCTGTTAACAGGGTCAGGATTTCATTCCAAATATAACCAGGGAATTTTTGCCCCAGGCTTCTGCAGACCAAATCTTCTCACATGGACTTTAAAGCAAAAGGCTCATGTAATGTTAATCGGAACAAACCTGAATGAGAAAGCAGCCTGAAATTAAGCTTTGCTAAGTTGCAACTTCCCATGGGGCTTTCCTGAGAAAATGATTAATATTTCTCTACTCATATGGAAAAACACTGTTCAAAACCACTTTTCACTTGCTTGAGTGGGAAAATGTGAACTGAAATCAAAGCATATTAACAACTATAAAATATTAATGCTATGAATTAATGCAGCAAACTTTTTCCACACTACATTATTAATAACAACTAATTGTAGTGGAGATTGCTGCAGGACAAAAAAGACTTTATATTTTTAACTCTAATGTATTTTCTTGTAAAACCCACCAGTATCCTGTTAGGTTTTCATCATGTCTTCCAGCATTCAGACATTAGTCTTGACTGCAAGTTGATAATCAGAATGGATAACTTCTAGATGTCTTGGCAAGCACTACAATTAAATTAAAATTTCTTCTGTGATGTAAAGAATAATTTATTTTAAAATATACTTGCAGAGACTTCAGTCAAAGAGTACTATACCTAGTCTCAGTATTTTTCAATAGCAAGAAATACCTCATAACTGCTACTGACAATATTCAGGCACACATCTCCAACTTAGGCTAAGTTCCAGGTGGAGAGTATTATGACTACTTTGAGGATCTGAAGCAATCTCAATGCCAAAGATCACCAGAATTCAGCAGTATAGTTTAAACATGTCACATTCTTCCTACAAAAGTTCCATATCAAAAGATATGAAAGATCACAGAGGAGTTCATTTACCTAATCTGTGACACCTAGGGACTGCCAGCTTCTTCACAGCTTGTCTTCTGTGACACAGCATTATAAAGAATATCTGAAAAGCAGTAAAATATTTACATCAGGAAAAGACTTTTACTGAAGAACAGGATTAGATATCTACAACTATGCACCTTTTCAATACAGAAAAAAATCTAGTCTCAGATACAAGTTGTTCGTATGAGAGCCTCAAAACATCCAGACTTCACCCACCCCAGATGCACAGCCTGGAGCCCTCTCTTGAAGATAAATGTCTGTGTGTCTCCTTTTAAAGACCTCAACACTTGCACATCTAGAGCAAGCAGAAACAAAGAAGTTAATGGTTGCTGTGGCAGAAGTTATGGTCACCATCTTCCCCTCTCATCAGATCATCATTCGTTAGGACTGTTTTTACTCATACATTGACCTGATTAAAAGACCTCTAATTCTTGCTTCCAGATTCTCGTTTTGAATAGTGCCAAATTCTGGACATCTCCAGTATTTTCCATTTGATGTATGGCATTGCACATCATGCTCTATTTCTACCAAACATTATATTTTTTACAGTAGTTTGCCTTTTTACCCCTGTAGCTTTAGTATCTGCTATAATCCTAAACCAAATGAGATTGAGATCACTGCTGCTCATTTCCCTCCCTTGTCTTTCTAACTTCAATTATGTTGCCTGTATTACTGAAACTCTAAAATTATTGCTCCCAGCCTACTCTCTCCTAGTTGATAATGACAGACTGCTGTTCAATTTGATCTGTTTACATCATTAAGCATACCCTGTTTTCTGATTTTATGAAGTACTTCAATGCCTTACCTGTTTTTATTACAGTTTTGACAGTCACCCTTGCATGCAATTTTTATATGATCACATATATCATGATACTCTCTTTACTTTTAGGTCCGATTAAGAATGCTTAATTTCAGAATAAGTTCCATTCTGTCTAGTACTGAGTGTTGACCTTGAGGCTGATCAATCTCTCCTGAAATTTCTCTGCTTTCAAAGCATGAGATCATAGAAATGAAATAAAAATTTGCTATAACTACCACAAAATCAAAACACTAAGCCCTTACAATGTCACACAGTAATTCCCACTTCTAAATTTATAAAAATTTGAATTGTACATCGTGACCCATTATGTAGGCTCTGATGATATTATCATTTGAGTCAAGAAATCTACAGAATTGCAGTTATATAAAAAAACGTTCACCCTATGTGAATACATCCCATATACATTCTATCAGGTAGCTTGGCAATATCAAGAGAAACAGTGCTGATGTTGTAGTAAGGCGCATCCATGATTTCTTGCAACAGATTATCATCTATAGTTTATGGCATACATTTTAGCTGGTATATTGTATTTCATCGTGCATACACAACAACCCACAAAATGAACCAAACAAAACCAGACACATATCAAACTGACAAGAAATAGACAAGGTGGTAATTTTCCACCTTTATCCTTTTATCTCATTTTATTTACAGTGCCATGATATACCATCCTAACAATAGTTACAGAAGCTGTATTTGAAGACTGTTTCATATTCGAATTTCTACCACTGTTTTTAATTAGAAGAGTGTGAAGTCAGCTCTGGACACATTCAATATAAAACAGGAGTTTGTTTTCAAACAACTGAAAGATTCAAGGGATAAATGTGACAACATGCTAGGAGCTCATTTGTAATCCTTCACAACTGAGAATGTATACAGAAATAATAATAAAAAAAAAAATCCAAAGGATAATAAAGTCAAAAGAAAGGCTCTTGCTAATTTTAACAAATTGCATAAATGCTTCAATGTTAAACTTTTTCACCAAGACTTTTTCACCTGTATCTAATGAGAATCATCCTATATGCTTTGAAAGTGAAGATCTTTCTAATTAATGGGACAAAAACTGGTTTAAAACATTACTTCAACTCATGTAAATCCTCGAAACATGGCTTACCCTAGATTTAGTGAAAGGAAAGATTATGTTGCAAGACAAATAATTTGTATTTAGTTAAAAGTGTTCTTTAAAGGAGACATTAAAATCAAATACATGCTTCTATTCAGTAGAAATTAAGTATTCTGAGGCACTTCAAACACAAAACAGAATGACTAATAAACAAATTCACCAGGATTGCTGCTGTTTTCCCTTTCTCTATTACATGAACCTCTCTGTGCCTGTTATTCCTACAGTAGATTTGCTTTCCCCTGTAGCACATATGTAATACAAAACCTGCTTCTAAGTGACTTGCTAAATGATATACAGCTCCATATATATGTCTCTTTACTCAGTGTATTAAAAATGAAAGTATATTTATAAGTATCTCTGCTAAATAACACAGAAGTACAAAGAAGAGAAGCACAAATTACTGGGTCCAAGATGGACTGTTGTACCTTCACAACTCAATGTGCTATTATTTCTTAATAAAAATTTCCAGAAAAAAAAAACTATTATGTATTACACTTCTAGTTGATCCTAAATATTCTCATGACAACTTACAAGCAAGTTAATTAGCAGAGAAATCATACATATTAGTCTTATTAAACTCTAGAGCACCACCACACCTAATGTAAAGATATATTCCAGGTTTATTAATGAGTGGCAGGAAAAAGAGAGGACAAACTAATAGCACAAGATTGCAGAAAAAAATATCTGTGGCACTTTTTTTAGAAAATTAGTGTCAATCAGACTCAAACAAGAATGCATAAACAACACAGTACTTGAGGTTTATTTCTAATTTGCCTATTAAACGTGAAAGAAAGTGTTCATTTTAGACTCTGAGTTCAAAATATGACTAAGACTATGCCAAATTTTATTCCAGCCTTCTTTTAAACTGTGAAAAAGCTTTATCATTCAGGCATTCTAGAATTATAAACCTTGTGGAAGAATAATTTCTAACGGCAGCAAGCAATTATGCAGATGTCTTTGTATTGTGGAAGTTAAAGGTTTACTATGCTTTCAGATTAATAAAACAAAGCCCCTGTATAGAGCTAGCCAATTCCTTTAAAAGTTTGCATTTCACATTTAATCCAGTCCTATATTTTAATCGTGATAGTCCTATGCTTTATACTAGGGTTGAATAAGTGTGTAATTATCTGAATGCAAGATTTTTATACGTGAGAGAATTACACTGCTGCAGGCTATCGCCACAATACAGGCAAGGAGAGATGAACCAATTAATTCTTCTTATTGTTTATATTTCATGCAACTCTTCCATACTCCTGGGTAAATATAACAGATTATACAGACTATCATATTTACAGGAATTTAGACCTTGAATACTTGCTTTCTATGAAGAGAGTATGTCTTGAATTTCACAAGTCTCTGCATGTTATTTTAGTTTGCCCACAAGAAACAAAGAGTCTCTGAAGGAACCAAAGTGGGTTATAACATTTTTTAACATTTGAAAACTCAGTGCAGTTGAGTTTACAGATCCCCAGATTATCTGTATGTTATCAGTGAACCATGAATGCACTTTTTCTATCATTTCACCTTAAACTCCTTTCTCCTAGTGTTCTTCCAGTCTTCTTATGAGACACTAACTGCAATGCTCAGGGACAGTAAAGGCAGGACACTTTGGGGACTCCTGTATCTTCTGTACAGAGTAGAAGTTGCCTCAAGGCAAGGGCACTACACAGTATTACAACTGCTTAACTTTTGTAGGTAGGATTACAGAAAAAAAAAAAAAAAAAGGAATTTTATCAAACCCAGCATTTTTACTACCTACTGGAAGCAAACAACAAAGTATTGTAGCTTCACACTCTCAAACGGTGAGGAAGAAAGTGGAAGGGATGGGGAATTCAGAAGAAATTGAAGGGTGAAAAGTCCAGAGAGTAAGTTTATGAGGAGCAACTGAGAGAACCAGGGTTATTTAGCATGGAAAAAAAAGGAGGCTGAGGGGAGACCTCGTTCTCTACAACTACGTGAAAGGAGGTTGAAGTCAGGTGAGGGTCAGTCACTTCTCCCAAGTAACAAGCAATAGAACAAGAAGTGGTCTCAGGTTTCACCAGGGGAGGTTGAGGTTAGGTATGAGGAAATATTTCTTCGCAGAAAGAGTTGTCAAGTACTGCAATGGGCTGCCCAGGGAAGTGGTCAAGTCACTGTCCCCAGAGGAATTCAAAAGCCATGTAGAGGTGCTGCTGAGCAATATTGTTTAGTGGTGGCCTGACAGTGCTAGCTTCATGAGTGGACTTGATGATCTCAAAGATTTCTTCCAACCACAACAATTTTATGATTCTATGAAAACATGGAAGGTAATGGAATCTAACTTCTCTTTCCCAATTCCCTTCTTTCCTCTCTCTCATTTTTCCCTAGACACGCTCTGTTTACCTAACTTTTCTCAGCTCTGGCATCAAAAAAGACTAGAACTTTTACTATGAATTTTTGGGGACATTAGGATGGGGCCAGGTTGCCCAGACACAAACACTTTGGTGTCCACACAGCTACAGGATCCCCACCCATTCTCCCCCACAGTGAGCCAAGCTGTTTAGCAAAGACACTCCATTGTAGCTGCATGAGAAAAATGTTTAGCCTCTGCTTCTATTTCCTCCCTGCCTTGCTCAGCCAGAACAACTAAACTGGAACTGCAAAAAGATCCCTGCAGTAGGAAACAGGATTCTCTCTGGAGACTATGCTGCATTCCAGAGTAAAATTTTGGTAACACTCAGAACCTTAGAGAACTAAAGAGGCCATGACTAGTTATGAAGGGGGATCGGGGTGAACAGGACTTTAAACTAAATGGGAAGGGAGAAAGGGATAATAATAATTATGTCAGGATTATTGGTCCAAATAGACAGGATGACACACCAGGGCTGGAGGAAAGGAGTAACTTATACAAGAGCCTTCAACCTCTTGCCTTGAGGCATGAGGTAGATACTGTAGTACAGGCAATGCCCAACAGGGATGAGGCAGGGGCTTCTGAAGAAAGAGGATCCAACAGGGTAGCAACCATGAAACACCTTAGAGAATCAAAGAGGTGTCCCTCTAGGAAGGTGAGGCAACCGGCAGCCCAGCTGAAGTGCCTCTACATGGATGCACACAGCATGGGCAACAAACAAGAGGAACGGGAAGCTACCGTGCTACGGGAAGGCTATGACATAGTGGCTACTACTGAAACCTGGTGGGATGAATCCTGAGACTGGAGTGTGGCTATCAAGGGCTACAGGCTCCTTAGACAGGATAGGCGCAGAAGAAAGGGTGGATGTGTTGCCCTCTATGTTAAGGAATGGATAAACTGTGAAAAATTGTCCCTGAAGAATAGCCACGAGAAGGTTGAGAGCCTATGGGCAAGAATTAGGGATCATAATAATAAAGGGAGCCTTGTGGCTGGTGTTTACTATAGGCCACCTGATAAAGGGGAGCTTTCATACTCCAGCTCCAGAAGACATCACACTCGCAGGCTCTCACCTTGCCACAGGATTTTAACCACCCTGACATCTGCTGGAAAAGTAGCATGGCAAGCTGTAGGCAATAAGGAGATTCCTGGAGTGCCTGGATAACAACTTTTTAAAGCAAGTAATAGATGGCCCTACACAAAGGGACATGGTTTCGGATTTAATGGTGACCAATGTAAGTGAACTTGTTTGGGCCATCAAGACTGGAGGCAGCCTGGGATGCAGTGACCATGCACTGGTTCAGTTCACTGTGCTAAGGGGTATAGAACAGATGAAAACCAAAGTCAGCACCCAAAACTTTACGAAGGCAAACTTCCAGCTCTTCAAGGAGTTGCTAAACAGGACCCCTTGGGACGCAGTCCTCAGAGACAAAGGAGCAGAGCAGAGCTGGCAGATCTTTAAGGAGGCTTTCCACAGAGTGTGAGAGCTCTCAATACCCACGTGCAAAAAATGAGGCAAGAAGGGAAAACACTGGCATGGCTGAGTCATGAACTACTGGCTGAACTAAAGAACAAGGTGGAACTGCACACACAACTGAAACAGGGACACGCATCCTGGGGGGAATACAGGGAAGCTGCCTGGTTATGTAGGGATAAAGTCAGGAAGGCCAAGGCGGAGCTAGAGCTGAACTAGGCAAGGGATACTAAGAAAAACAAAGAGGGATTCTGTAAGTATCTAAATCAGAAAGGGAAGGTAAAAGAAGGTGTGCCCACCCGAGAGATAAACAATGGTGAATTAGTAGCATCAGGCGAGGAGAAGACTGAGGTACTCAATGACTTCTTTGCCTC
>NW_008626318.1:0-8325 GCF_000691845.1 Merops nubicus
CGTTCCGCCCCTGCCCTGCCCCTGCGCTGCCGCGCTGCTGCAGTCAGCACCGGAGCGTGGAAACAGGCCCCAGGGCTTCCCTTCTCTGCCCTGGTCTCTGCCGATTTCCCTTCCCCGCAGGTCTGAGGCTTGCAGAAGTGGAGCCAGCTCCAAGTCACAGGACAAGTCCCGAGTGATGCTTTGGGGTCACGGCTTCAGGTTTTGCCCAGCAAGCAGGAGGCTCTCGCTGGTTAGCGAAGCAGAAGGAAGGGTTTCAGCCCTGCGTGGTCACTGGATGCCCCGGGGATGTTGAGAGAAGCAGCAAGCCCTGGCAACATAGGAGAAAAATCACAAGACCTTTCAATACTGGAAGTCAAAGCAACTAAAACCAAAAGGAGAGGAGACAAACAAGAGTTGCACAGACCATCTGGCTCCTAAGTGCTGTTAGAACCAGAGCAACCCTGAAAAGGGTGACATGCTGGGCACTCTCCTACTGCCCTCCTGTTGCTCTGTGGTTTCTCACCATTAAAGCCCCGCAATTACTGCAGAAGATGTTTCCTCCCATTCTCCTTGGCTTGTCTGGGGCTTTCTCAGGCTGCCTCTTGCACTGTGCTGGCCGGCTCACTGGCACGTGGCCACAGCAGCACATGGTCTCCTGGTTGTCTCCACCAGCCCTGGGGGTCACCCGCTCAGCCACAGCCCCCTGCTGCCTTTGGGCTCGGAGCACCGCTGACCGCCTGAGGAGCAGTCTGTGCTGGGGCATGCTGGCGTGGGGAGAGGCACCCCGGGGCACTGAACTGGTGGATGTGGGGTGGAAGCTGAATCACCTGCTTAGATGCATCCTTTTGAGAGGGAAAGGACTTCGCTGGCTGTGCCCAGCCTCTGATCTGCTGGCTTTGCCACCGGTTCCCCAGGGATGGTTGTAGGCTGCACACAGCCGCACACACAGACACAACCTGGCAGACGAGATGCCCAGCCCAGGACACACGGTGCAGGGTGAGCCAGGGTGCTGCTCCCTGACCTGCTGCAGCTTGCAGCGCCTGTCCAGTATTTGTGCAGCTCTGCACAGAGGGAAGAGCCTCAATAATTGCTTTTTGGCAGAGATCTGGAACGTGCTGTGAAAGGTTCTGTTCCCCCAGCAGGCTGAGCCATCAGCGCTGGGAGATGTCCCCGTGTCAGTCAGTGTCTGCTATGTTTGGGGAGCTTGTCCCTCCCCATGGGGTGGTTACAGAGCCCCACACACACAGGGGACAGCCCCACACACACCTCGGGGCAGCTGCAGGTCTGTTGTTGGGAGGAGGTGAGTCTGTTGTAGTCAGATAACTGAAGCTTCACCCTTAAACAGTAGAAACTAGCGGATTTAAAAATCTATAAATAGACCCCTTAGGAAATGAAGTACTGGATCAGAATGTTTTGTGGCCTGGAACACTTCAGTTACAGAATAATAGAGAGTAGGGTTGTTCAGCCTGGAGAAAAGGAGGCTCAGGGGAGACTTTATCACTCTCTGCAATGAGCTACCTGAGAGGAGGTTGGAGCCAGGTGGAGTTTGGTCTCTCCTCCCAAGTAACAAGTGACAGGACAAGAGGAAATGGCCTCAAGTTGCATCGGGGGGCGGTTTAGATTGGGTATTAGGAAAAGCTTCTTCCCTGAAAGGGTTGTCAAGCCCTGGCCCAGGCTGCCCAGGACAGTGGTGGAGTCCCCATCCCTGGAGGGATTTAAAAGCTGTGTAGATGAGGTGCTGAGGAACCGGGTTAAGTGGTAGACTTGGTAGTGTTAGGTTAATGGCTGGACTTAAAGGTTTTTTCCAACTGAAACAATTCTATGATTCTATTCTATGAATTGGGGATAACTCTGCTGATGCTGAGCTCCCACATCAGCTCCCGTTAGCCCCATCTGGAGCCTGGTCCTGGGCACTCTGCAGTGAGAGCAGCAGGATCATCCCCCCACTGCAGCACCGGACTGGGGCTGTGCCAGCACAAACCCTGCCTCTGGGGCTGGCATGGGGCTGTGGGATGCTGATCTCACAGGAGCAATGCTCTGCACCAGGGCATGGCACTGCCAGCTGGCTGCAGGTGCTGCCTGGACTCGATTTCCCCACAGAACTCCCCTTGCTGCTGACAGGACGATCACCCATCTGAAACTGCTCATCTCTATCTTTGCAGGTTTGAGCTGCACACGCAGGTTTTGGAGGCAGAGCAGGAACAGCACCATTTTACTATGCACTGCACTAATCCATCGATCCCAGAAAACTCCATCAGAGGTGGGGATGTCCTTGTCATGGCCATTTCACTTTCTGTGACATCAGCTACAAGGTCTAAAGCCAGCAGTGAGTGACACATCTCCCATCTGAGGACTGATAACACCCACCCGAGCGGCCCCAGGTCTCAAATTCTTGTTTAAGTGCTCCTGGCATCTCCTGCCTTTCAGCACTTGCTTCAGCTGGCAGGGTATTGTTTTTCTTTCTTTTTATAGCATATTCCTCTTGGGAGGCTCCAAGCTCTGGGCTGGGACCTGAGAATGCTGTGTTTGGAGAGCCTGATTATGCGCTGGGGAGATGAAGGGTAACGTGGCTCAGGAAGGGTCTGGCTCGAAGCTCATGGATTGGGTCCAAAACCCTTCTTGGATCTCTGCTGCGTGCAGTAAACATGTATTCTTGGAGACGGGTGTTGGAGGCACTGCTTGGCCTCCAGAAGGACGGGGATGAAGTGGGGAGAGCCGTGTGTGCAGCTGCTGGAGGGCTTCACTGGGCTCGCAGCGATACACGAGTGGAAGGGGCAGAAGCTGCTGATCTGCAGTATTGGTCCCTTGTGTTGGCTCTCTGGGCTGGAGAGCTCGTCAGGGGTTGAGAAGCTTTGCATTTTGATCTCCCTGTTTCACTTTGGGTTGAGTACAAATCATAGAATCATAGAATCATAGAATCATAAATCACAAATACACAACGAGGACTTGGGTTCCTCTGGATCCTGCTCTCCCCCACAGCTCTGCCTGAGCAGTGCGTGGCTGTGGGGATGGGGAGGGGGCAGAGGGGTAAATTGGGGTTGGAGCCCCTGGGTCCTGCACCAGGGAGGTGCTGGGCAGCCCCTCAGCAGGTGACTCTTGTGCTTGTTGGTCTGTGCCTCCTGCACCCACCAGCCTGTCCCCTGCAGGGTGGAAACTGGGAGACAGGGAGTCCTCCAGCCACAGACACTTTTTTAAAAAAAATGAAGTATATTGTTCAACAAGGAACAGAAAACAAAAAAGGGAGGTAAGGAAAATAATATATATAAAGATCAGGGGAATAATACAAAAGATAAAATATACAAAACCCTCAGAAATGGTTCCAGGGTCCCACGGAGTGAAAGGAGAACTTTCCTCTCTGAGCTCCAAGGCAGGAGTGAAACAAGAAACCACTCCCTGCCTCTTATCAGAGTGTGTGTGGGAAGGGGAGGGAATACAATGGTTTCACCCCCACCCAGGGTCCTCCCAGTTGCTGGAAGGTCACGACCCCATTCCAAGCCTCAAACCACAACAGATGGTGGTTTTGTTGTGTAAGGGAACAAAGAGCAGCAGCTCTTGGCAATTCCCAGCTCAGCTGCCTACTGGGGTTTGAAAGCTCACATGGGAGTTTGTTTAAAACACAGTTAAAAGATTTCACCCCATCCCCTGTCCTTACCCTGGGACCCTTCAGCAGTCCTTGTCTCCACATTTCAGAAGCTGAGCTGAATTAACTCTCGTCCTTTCAGATGCTGCCCCAGACAAGCTCCAGGGGAGGGGCTCTCAGGGGGTGAGGATGGGGCAGCCTGGAGCCGGCCCTTTCCTGCTGCCCACGGCATCCCTGGCCAGGAGGGAGTGTGGTGCTGCCCATCCAGGAGTAATCCCCAGACTCCTGATGTCCCCAAAAGCAGGCTGCAGCCCAGGAGTCTCTGCTTTGGTGGGATCCTGCCAGCTCTCTCCTGCACTGAGGCCAGGAGGGAGGAAGAAATGGAAAGGGAAAGAAGCAAAAAGAAGGAAAAAAGTGAAAGAAGAAGGGACGAGGTGAATCAAGGTAACAGCTGCATCAGCCTTAATGAATGTTATGCATCCCTCTGTGACCCCAGCTGCAGGGACATGATTTAAAGGCCTCAGAAAAGTGAGCAGGAAATGAAGCAATGCTCTGAGATATGATATCTTTGGAGGAATAGCTGGAGGAGGAGTGTGACCAAAGGGTAGGCCATTATTTGCCAATATTTTCTTCCCAGGCCCAAATGACACTGCTGTTTTGCTAAGGCCGGAGCCCTGTGCTCTGAAGGCATCTGACTGGCCCCAAGTGCTCCCAAGGACTGGCACCACAGTCCACATAAGAGCCAGATGGAGATGATGAGAGGTGTTGAGCAGGTTCAAACCATCCCAAACACGCCATGAAAGGACCCAACTGAAGTAAGGCCAGAAGTCTAACGGTGTCATTTTGTCCCCTGTGTATCCATGAGCTCATGGAGAAGGGTTGGACATCAGCATGGACAAATCCCTCTCCTGCTACATGGAGGGGAGGAGTCTGCACCATGGGACTGGGGCTCCTCTGAGCCTTTGGATGCTGCATGGCTCTGTGGGCCCTGGGGCACTGGAGGGTTCCACCCACAGCCCACTGGTAATGGCATGCAGGAAACAGGTCCCAGAAGAGGCACAAGAGGATGAATGCTGCTTCATCATTGCTTTTTTTCTTTTTCTGGGCATACTCAAATAGCTCATTTCCTAGGGACCAGATTCATATGGCTGCTGAGCTTCTTAGCCCAGTCTCCCTGCCCATGCAAACCATTACAAGGCTGGTGAAGCTGCTGAGCATTCACAGACATGTCGAGCTGCTTCTGCAGGGCCTGAAGCATGTGGCTTTTTTGTTAATTAATTTATTTGTTTAGGTTTCTGACCTCAGGTCTGTACGTCAGGGATGTGGGAAAGGTCTTCATGAGCTCACTGCACACAAATGGGCTGGACAGGCTTGGCTGCTCAAGGTGCTCAAGTCTTTTGTCAGTTAGCATCCATATTCCATGGTCAGAACACACAGTAGCCATGGAATCCAGCCCTGTGCTCACATCACATCCTCACATTGTTTTCCCCTGGCTGCTCTGAGGCTGTTTGCTATATTCATTACTTGCATTAGAGATGGCCACAGGTCCCAGTTCTCTGCAGCACCCCCTGATGTCACATGTGGAAGTCTTCAGCCCATTCAGTGGAGATAGAATTCATTTACCTCATGCATCTTTCAAAAGCCAAGGGGTGTTTCTGTAGAAGACTCCTCAAGAACAGTGTCTCTCAGTGCAGCTTTCTGCACGAAACACAGCTTCTTGGGTGTAGATGTTCCCCTTGCTATTTACTTTGGACTTTGCTACCCAAGAAAAATGCAAATGTGCTCCAAAAGCTCACTTATTTTGGAGAAACTTAGACCCATCACTGCCTGCAGTTCAACAGCCTTAGCTTGAAGGAGCACTCCTGTGACCCTTGGCAGGATTAAAAGCAGCTCTGCTTTTCCCCCTCCAATCTTCTTACTGCCACACAGTGAAAGCCAGAGCCTGAGCATTACCAAAGTGCTCGCCGAAAACAAAATGAAAGAAATTCAGTTGTCATTGAGCAAAATAGCTGTCTCCTTTAAGGAAAATAATTAAAGTGGCTCTATCTTTGTTAAAGTATCTGGAAGATCCTCAAAAAAAGATTTTCCTTCTGGAGCTGTCACCATAACAACGACTGCTTGCAAAGGATGCAGTGGGGAGGGAGCGGGGAGAACACGGTGCCGTGCCCGGCCACGCAGCTGTGGCTGCAGGTGATGCCGAGGGTGAGCGGCAGGCCAGGCGGGGGGGAGGAAGGCACGGGCATGAAGGAGGCTGCTGGTGATGGGGAGTGTGGCAAGATGAGTTCTTCAGCCTCAAGGTGGGGAAAGGGTGGGTGGTCAAATCAGTGTGGTCCTGGGAATATTGCACAAATCTTCTGGCCCGTTCCCAGCGTCCGTACTGGTGAGGCTGTGGCAGTGCTCGCTCGGGCAGCTCGCTGCCACCCAGGCCCTGGGCCAGAGCTGTCCTGAATGGCCCCAGGGCCACCACAGGAGACACCCAGGCTGAAGCTGAGGCCAGAGGCAGGCGGTGGACTTCAGGAAGCTGCATCTTCTGCATCTGGTTCTGACAGCACGGTAAACATCGAGAGTGATGATATTACCACGGGGATGAATTGATCTTTTTCAGAGCCTTGCTCTTTGCTCCCCATTGAAAGTTCACAGGCTGATTTATTTGTAACAGGAGCTAGGCGGGCTCCTTCCCCCTCCTTTTCCAGGGGAATCAGCCAGGGCACTGCCTTGCCCAGGACAGCTGTCAAAACAGGGAATAACCCACCCTGGAGACGTGGCGCCAGGGCCCTGCCACCTTTCCCCTTTCTCCAGCTACCAGGACTGGCTGCGTTCCTCTACTTTGCTCTGCAAAATGATGATGCAGAGTGCTCTGGTCCTCAAACGAGGGTGCCATGGGAGGCTGCACATCTGCCCAGAGTGAATGTCACCCTGAAGGGATGTGAAGCTGAGCACCACGTGCTGCAGCGCTTGGAAGCCCTGAGCCCTCACTGAGGTAATGCTGTGCAAAGCCGTATTTCCCCTGGCACCTTTAACCTTAATACCTTTAATGCCTGGGGAGAAATAAGTCTCTTCTCCCTCCAGCAGGAAATGGCTTTCGAAGTGGATTTGCAGGCTCCAGACTTGCCTCTCTCATGTGTCTGGTCTGAGCTGTTCAGTGAAGGCAGAGAGGAAACACTGCTCATTGAATAATGAATTTCAGGCACGCGCTCCCACAAGCAGTTGTTTGGAAAGTGTCCCATACGCCTTGTGCCAAATTTGCTGGCCAGGGAAGCTCAGTGGTATTAGCATGTTCCAGCTAATTAGGGTTGTAAGCCATCCTTTTCAGCGCCTGGAAGAGCTGAAAGAAGGACAAACCCAGAGCACTGCCTTTATAAGGCTTTGTGCTTTCCAGCATGATCTCTGCTCGGCTTGTGCGTGCTCCACTCATACCCTGGGGACTCTGCTCTTCCTCCTGTGGGACTCCATGTCATACCTATCTCCCAGCGTCAGATGGTGGCTTCTGAGTCACGTTTCTGGGGAACACGGAGCCAAATAGATTCCCAGCCAAATCCCTGGGTTAGTATCAGGAGTGGATCTGACCTCCTGCCCTGGTGTGCTCCAACTGTTGCTGGCCCGGCACTGCAGAGCTGAGCATGGCAGGTATAAGCTGCTCCTTCCTGACAGCTGATGTGGGTCACCACAGGACTAGGAAAGATGGAGCAAGGTAGTGGAGCAGCAAATGAGATCCTGTTGCTCATCTCCTGGCAGCCTGGTGCCTTTTGGCAGCACCAAGCCCATAGAAAACATGCCCTGCCCTCAACTTTTCCTAGGCACTTGCATCGCCTTCAGTCTTGACAGTAAGGTGGAGTTTAGGCTGGGGCTGCCATCAGCCCACCCAGTTCTGCCTCCTCTCACAGCCACAACCCAACATTTATAGCACTGTTTGTCACCTTGAGAGTGACAGACTGGCCACAGGTTTGTAGCCATCCTGGGACTATGAAACAGGACTATCCAGTCTGGGAGAGCAAGGCCCTGACTGCAGAACATGCTGCCAAAATGAGATGGGTGACGTGTAAAGAAATCCCAGGGGACAAAAGTGTCACCTCTCAGCTGTCCTAGCAGGGCTGCCACCACCACCCACCCAAGCACCCTGTCCCCCACAGTGCACGTAGCCCACTGCTCCGGGAGCCTCTGCGTGCCAGATTGAAGCCTTTTTATCACGTCTTTTACCAACAGGGAATGGAGACACATCGAGGGATTTGCCCAAAGTCAGGCAGGGAGTCTGTGATAGACTGGGAAACTTGCTCCTGCCCAGATTTCTGGTTTATCTGGACAACTGCTGGTGTACAATATGTTGTATTTTTGCAATCCTGGCTCTGAAGAGCTTATCTGTCTGCAATTACCCTCTTCTGCAGAAGCTGTTTTTTAGCTGGCTTGGTACACAAACAACAAGCAACAACCCTCTAATAAATTAGCAAAGCTTTGAGTGCAGTGACTTGCAGAAACAGCAGCTAAATGGAGCGGTCAGCTCTGGGCTCAGAAGCGCTGGTGGCTGCTCAGAGGAACCCTGCCAAGCTGCCCAGAGTCCTTCTGCCCTGATGTGAGGATGATCAAGGGGTTTTTGCATGTTGGAGGGAGATACAGAGGTGGGAATGGAGTGGAAAGGGTAAACTGTCCTTGGTGTTAATCAGCTTAACCAAGTGAGCCCTGTGGGTTTGCCCCAAGTGGAGCCCTGTCCCTATCTGCTCCCAGCTCTTTCAAGGAGCTGAAGAGTGGTGATGTGTATCCTCTTCAGCAGG